>NW_004567164.1:81147-96431 GCF_000260355.1 Condylura cristata
GATGAGGCGATCATTTTGCATGCAGGCGCATCGGGAAAGCTACAGGACCCCATTCATGTGGGAGCTGAGCCCATGGCACTGGGGATGGGCAGGAGGTCCAGGCTCAAGTGTAAGTGGCAGAACTGTCAGGCACAGTTGACTGACTGAGTCAGGAGACTCGAGACTGAAGAAAGGGGACGAGAACTGAGCACATGGATTAACTACATTCAGAAGAAATACAACCACTCAGAGGTAGAGAAAAGAATTCATCAGAGACTAGTACAGAAACTGACCCTAACAAATTTACACCAACATCACCCTGATCTCCAAAACAAAGACAGCATAAAATGGAAAAATAGAGCAGCATCACCAGAGAACACCAAAGCATAAAACCTCAACTAAATCCTAAAAAACTAAACACAGCTGCCTATGAGGATCAACCTCCATGGTCAAGCGAGCTCAATCCTACAGAGGAAAAGCAGGACAAACATAGGCAAGTTAATTCATGTCATTGACGAGATAACAACAAAGAAGACACAAAACACACGATCTCCTCTTAAGAGATGCAGAAAGCACATCCAACAAGAACCAACATCCACTGATGATAAAAACTTTCAAAGAGACTAAGTGGAACTTACCTAACTCTATAAAAGCTGCATATGACAATCCCCCAGCAACATCACACTCAGTGCTGACACGCTGTGAGCGATCCCACCCCCGTCAGAAGCCACACAGGGAACTCACTGCTATCACTGTTACTCAGGATAGTTTAGAAATCCGTGGTGAAGCAATCAGTTATGAAAGACAAAAAAAGGGGGCCTCCCTTGTGGCACAAGGGTTTAGAGTGCAGCACTATGAAGCTATCTGCAGCTACTGCATCAAGAGTTCAATCCCCAGTGAGGGAACTGACCCACATGGCACAGCAGACCTGTCTCCAGCTGCTACCCTGAGCAGTGTGTTTCAGTCCAGCAAACTGTTCCATTCTCCACTCTGTCTCTGGTGAATCCCCTGTATTCTTTATCCCAGTTTCTGTATGCATACATAATCTTTAAAAAAAAAAATAGACACAAAAATCTAAATTGAGAAAAAAAGGGTGGAATGGCATAACCGTCACTATTCACAGACCAGCTGTTAATAGCTTTAGAAAAAACAAGACTGTAAAATACATTTTGGAACAATAAATGATTAAAGTGGAAGCTATACACATTAATACAGCGCCTGGCAACTTGGCCGCTATTACCTTTGGTTAGCACACTAGTTTCCACAATCCATTGTGCCCTCCGTCAGGCCAAGCCTCCGTTAGGCTTGGGCGTCAGGCTTGGGCGTCGTGGAGGGGGGGTCCCACTGCCTGGACAAGGGTAATGGTAGGTTCAGGTAGAATGGACAGGTGTGTGGGACTCTGAAATTCGCTGAGTCCTGTTTCAGAGCTGCCGTGAAATGGGAGCAAAACAGGGCTCCCTTGGGCGAAGGGGTTAGAATCTCTGGGTGAGTCCTCTCTCACACACACATACCCACACACCCACACCCACACACACCTATAGCCATATCCCTGACCTTGTACGCAGGAATAGGTTTTTGTTTTTTTTAAGAAAAGGACTGTGTTGAGTACTCATCGAACTGGGGCCAAACTGGGTTCCTCACAATGCCCCCTCCCCTGAATATCAGAAGCTACATCCTGCGAAGTATGGCATTGGGAAGTGCCCCTGGCTGGCCATCTTGATCAAACACCAGGTAAGGCATTTTTAGCGTTTTTACCCTTAGCCTTTCAGGTAGCCAGTAAAACCAGCATGGGACGATACACTTTGACTCCCCATTCATCCCTGTCCAGCACTGCCTGCTCAATCTCCTCTGGGCACCAGGGCTGAGTCAGTCCCCTAGGCTAGATCTTAAAAAGCATAGTGTGAGCTGCTGGTAGTCGCCTGATTTTTTCCCCCTAAATGCAAATGAACTCGCCTCCATCCTGCCAGACACCTTCTAAAAACAGGCGAATTTTAAGAGTAATCGCCTCGCGTCCTAAAATTAATTAACTACTGCCCTAGCCAGTAACATGAACTACTTATTTCCCTACACACACACCCTGCCTCCCAGATGCACATATGAAGACACACCAGTTCTCCAACCATTCTGTCATTCCTATGTAATATCTCAATGTTTGTTAGCCAGGAAAACAGTCCCTCACTGGACAGTTTCATATCTAAAGACCATATGACTCCTGGTAAACATACTGAAGAACACTGAAGTATCAATTAATACAAGGAACTAAGTACTGTCTATTGTCAGCTCTGTGAAGGTTTTACCCATGCCCACCAAGGAGGCCTCTTCATAGGTGAGGCATGACGACGTCTGCATGTAAATTCATTGAAAGAATTTCTAGAAGGCTGTATAGCAGAACTTCTAGAAAGAGGGCCAAGTATCTCTCACCCCAGAGAGAGTTTTGGTACAAAAATGTACTGCCAATACCATGGACTGCTTGGCAAAACTCTTGAAAATACTGTTTTACTCAATACATTCATTACCATGTCTGGGGTTTCTAAAACAATTTTAAAAAAGTGTGTAGTTGCTGCAAAACTATTTGAGGAATAAGGTATCTGAGAACAGAGCCTGATGGTGATGACATGACACTGTGCAGACAACTAGGCTATTGTTCCCAACTGTTGCTGAGAGCCTTGAAACAGAGGACTGGTTAATGTTCATGAGCGACAACATCAAGGTGAATGTGCATCATATTAAAACTACATTAGCTTTTTTAAAATATATATATATGGGAAGTTCACAAATAGTGAAAATAAAAAACTCAGACACTGCTGTATGCTCCTAGCTCAAAATGAAGATGCACGTATTTAAATGCTTCTTGTTCTTCTGATACCAGGACCCAGAGTTAGTGTTCAACAGACACTTTAACTAATATGAGAGGACAATTATATGCTGTTATAAAAGTCACCTGTTCTATCATCATGTACCTGCGAAGATTTCTTGTTACAAGTGTTAAATAGTATTTATGGTATCTGTTACTACCATGAAGTATCATCAGTTTTTTACTAAACTGTCAGTGTATAAAACTCAAGGAGATAATGATGAAATGACTTGAACTTCAGCATGTTTCTCTGTCTTTTATGTCAACAGTTAAGCCCCTAAGATTTCTTGGAGATCCATCTTTTGAGGCAACCACAAACATCTCCATGTAGATTTTCTTCACACATTTCACTGTCCTATATTTGTCCACACAAGTTCTATATGAACAAATTCATAAACTAGGGGACCACCCCTTAGATGTTTGGGACAGCAAATATCAAAACACATGACTTCACATAAACATGAGGAGAAAGCCAGAGAATGAAGTGATTTAGAATTGAATGACATTCACCATTTTCTCTTAATAATATCTCAGTATGGCTGATACAAAAGGATGTATAAAATAACAGTACATGTCCCCAAGCATCACCTGGAACTTTATTTATTTAAGATTTCTTTATGTATGTATGCAGGACTGGTGTACAGGCCAGAGGTACCAAAAGCGCAATGTGAGAGGATTCATCAGAGACAGAGTAGGGAGCAGAACAGGCAGACTGGTAAGAGTACAACACAGCTGAGGAGAGAAGTGAAGGAGACAGGAGTGATTTGCACGCCCTGTGGTTCACCTCCCTGGCCAGGAACCAAACTCATGCTGAAGCAGCTGCTGATAGCTTCCCAGCACTCTGCTTTAACCTGTTTCAAGACCAGGGAGGCTCCCTTCTTGAGCTGTTAATTTATAGTAACATCTAGTGTTTTTATGTTGGTTTCTGTTCCTTAGCAATATTCTGATTGAAGGTAATGTGTGACGAGTGTCACTAACTTCCTTCAGTACTGCAATCCCTTAATATGAATTGAAATTTCATTATGAATTGAAATTTCATTAAGTTCTCCTATTTTTGCTGCTTTAAAATACCTAATACAAATAGCTGGTGGTTTAAAAATACGTTTTTGGAGAAATCAATCTTCATTTTCCTTTTCGGGATTACTCTCACGACGCACTCTGATGTTTAGGATGATTTGACTTCTGGTGAAACATACTACTGTAAAAAAAATTGACTTCACAATTTTAACATTTCTCTCTGATGTGAATTCTTTGATGTAAAGTAAGACTTGACCTCTCCTTAAAGGCTCTGCCACATTCTTCAATTTGTAGGGTTTCTCCTTAGTATAAAAACTACGATGTCGACTAGATTTACACTGCCAGCTAAAGGCTTTGCCACATTCTTTACATGTGTAGGGTATCTCCCCAGTATGAATTTATGATGTTGAATAAGACTGGATTTCTCCTTAAAGAATATATGCCACATTCTTTATTTGTGTAAGGCTTTTCCCCAGTATGAATTTTATAATGGGTAGAAAGACTTGACAGCCAGGTAAAGGCTTTGCCACATACTTCACATTTGCAGGGTTTTCCCCAGTATGAATTCTGTGCTATCAAGTAAGATATGATTCATTATTAAAGGAATTTCCATATTCTCTACATTTTTAAGTATTTCCCCCAGTATGAATTTATAATGGACACCAAGATTTGACAACTAGGTAAGGCTTTGCCACATACTTCACATTTGTAAGGTTTCTCCCCAACATTAATTCTCTTCTGTCAGTAAGAGTTTAATAATTAAAGGACTTGCCACATTCTTTACATTTGTAAGTATTTTTCCCAGTATGAATTTTGTAATGGTCACAAAGACTTGACAGCCAGGTAAAGGCTTTGCCACATATTTCACATTGGTAAGGTTTCTACCAAGAATGAACTTTCTAATGTTGAGAAAGGTAATAACAGAAGTATACAAAGCCTTCACCACAGTCCGGACACATGTAAGCCTTTTCTCCAGTATGACTCCTCAGATGTCAAGTGAGCTGTGACTGACAATAAAAGGCTTTACCACACCCTTCACATTTGTGCAGTTTCTCTCGCTGATATGTAGTGAGGCCTGAGCAACTTTTTGTTAGCTTTGCCATATCCTTTACAACTATAGGGTTTCTCTTGACTCGTGAGATGTTGCAGAATATTTGAGGACTCCTCAATATGATCCCATGTGGACTTCCTCTCCAATGTTCTGATATTGAAAAAGATTTGACTGAAAGCTTAAGCCTATCCCATACTGACAATATTTTGAATAATCATTTGCATTATAGAGTCAGGGACTTTACATATACTCCAATATTACTCTCAGAGAATGTGTATTGCTGAAACTATCACATGGATCTTTGCTTACAGAAACATAATGATCTGTACACACAACAGATATAAAATGGAGTTTAACCCAACTTGTGTACATATTTGATCACTTGTTGCAGGAGGAAGTTTATGGTGTTCATACTAGTCCCTGCTTGGCAATCTTCATCACAACAATGGCTCTGTCCTTCACATGCCTCTTGACATGTCCAGTCATTCAACAGTTCTAAATTCTCAAAGATGTAGATTCTATAGACTCCAAATCCAACTGTTAGAAACAAATCTGTGCCTGACTGTGACATGGAGACCTGGTTGTCTTGAGAAGACATGGCAGGCAGTAAGATGGAAGTAATAACTACCACACTTACAGCACTCAATGCAAAATACTTTTAATAAGTGACATATAAAATGAATACCATGTAAAGGCCACTGGAATGATGTTAGAATGGTGACAACAGGATTAGACAGCAACACAAATGCTAATGAAATGGAATGGCTTAGGGAAAGGTAAATACATAGCAAATACAGCATAATTCTAGAGCAAAAAGACAGTTTTTCTGCCTAAGGAATGAGAAAGATGGCACCAAAATAAAAATATGAAGAGACGCTGCCCCCACCCCTGTGGCGCAAGTTTGGATCATTGCACTGCAAAGGTAAACCAAGCCATGACCGCTTCAGTGAGAGTTCAATCCCCGCCCATAGATGATCCACAAAGCACAGCAGACCTCTCCTGTCTCACCTGCTGCTCCCCTCAGCAGTGTACCTGTTCAATGCACCACCCTGTCTCTGCTGAATCCTCTTGCCACTCTTTCACCTCTGGCCTATACCCCGTTTTTGTGTACATAAATAAATTGCCAAAATCTTTAAAATATACAAAGAGATGTACTTTGTGATGTTAGCAGAAGTCTAAATGTTAAGAGTTAAATTTTTGTATGCCGTTGAACGGATAGTGTTTTCAGTTTAGAAAAAGCTGTCATAACTTTTCAATCTGCAATGCAATCCCCACTAGACAAAAAGTTACCAGTAAAACACATGGAAAAATAAATGAACAGAGAATGATGTTATATGTACATAAGTTGGAGAACAATGCTTACCAATGTTTATAAATAGTAAGACAAACCAATATACCTCATGTAATGTAAAAAATGTAAAAAATGTGAGAAATTGAATGGAAATCAATGATGAGAAAAGAGAAAGGAATAAAAGCATATTGCAAAAGGCAAAATAACAAACAAACAAAAAACCCACCGTGGTACAAGGAGATGAAGGACAGCACCGTGAAGCTTATTGCGGCACAAGTCCCATCCCGGGAAAGGAAGGGGATCTACATGGTGCAGCAGACTTCCCCTGTTCTGGCCACGGCAGTGGCACACAGCAGTGTTTTTCATTCACCTGTCTATTCTACTCCCCTCTCTGTCTCTGGAGAATTCTCGCAAGTACCACAACTCTGGCTTGTACCCCAATTCTTATATGCATAGACAAATCTTTTTAAAAAATCATACAGAGATGCCACAGGGAGGAAATAAGGTATAGTATGTCTCAGAATACAAGAATCATTTTTTTTTATTTATTTATTCATACAGAACTGGGGTACAAGCCAGAAATGCAGAGGGTGAGAGGATTCACCAGAGACAGACCAGAGAGCAGAACAGGCAGATGGACGAAGTACACTGCCAAGGGGAGCAGCGGGCGGGTCAGGAGAGGTCTGCCGCACCATGTGTCACCTCCGGGGCAGGCGGGGATCGAACTCATGCTGAAGTGGCTTTAGCCTTTTAGTGCTTTAACCCACTGCGCCACCAGGGAGGGCCCAAGAATCATTTTTTAAGAAAGCAAATGCCTCCCCTTTCGGTAATTCGTGTGTATAAAACTTTAAGTCGACAGTCCACTTTAAAATGACAAATGTGTCAGAATGAATTAAAAAATAAGACCAAATCAATCTCACCTATATGACACTCATGATTGCATGATTGCAGAGCACCATGAGGAATGTAAGGATAGAACTAGGTTCTGTGAAAACTGATGATGCAAGTGGAGCCATGTTGATCACATGCGTATCAGAATACTATGAACCCAGTCTAATTCATCGCAGAATTAAAAGTATGCCCCAGGAAAGTACTAGAAATATTGGTAAGTTCTGGTAATACGACATATGCATCAATATTAGGTCTCTCAATGTGGGCTCCACACAAAAACAGAACTGAATGCAAAAGAGGAAAACAATACAATTCAAGGAGAGGTTCAGCCTCTGTTGGGGCAGGAAGGAAAAAGAAGCATAAAGTCAGTGTAAAACCAATGAAAATGAGAAGAATCACTCACCTGAGAAGGATCCATTGTCTGCTGCACTCACAAATGCAAGAAGACTCTGCAGGGGGCACTGGGAGGGTGAATGGAGTCAGCAGGGGAGGACTGAGGCAGCTCCCACCTGGATTCTGGAGTCTCCAGACCAGAGCACTCCACACACTGCTGGGAAAGACCAGTCACCTGGGTGACGGTGTGCTTACACTTTGAGAAGAAAGTACCCAGACGTCCATTCCAGATAAAATTCAGACTTAATATTTACTATAACTTAATACAAACACAAGCCTTGAGGGCCTCACTGGGTAAACAAGCGGGGAAGTCTCACCCCTAGGAAGCTGTCGGCAATCACACCTGTGTGAGTTCGATCCCCCTTGGGGGTAACCCCCCTGGCCCACAAACCCTCCTGTTTCCCTGCAGCGCCCCTCAGCAGTGGGTCTCAGAAGCTCCAACTGTTCTACTGCCGCTCTTTCAAAAACCCTGGTACTTCCTGCTGACTAACAGTTCATGCTATGAACGAAACAAAAATCTCAAGGATGACTCATCACATTCACAAATTTTGGCCACAATTTCTTAGGAAAAGATGCACTTGCTGTGCCCTTTACAGGACGCTCGCAGAAAAGGTCCTGAGTCCTGCTTCCGGGCTCACCTCCTTGCACCCAACCACCCCTTGACGACGACCTGGATTTGCCCTGGAAGTTTGGCGAATGGGACCCGGTAAGCACGTGCACAGGACGGACCGTCCTTCCCCGGGTCTCGCCTTCTGGGACAGGTCAACCTGGGACACCAGGTCGGATCGGCTTGTCCCGGCACAGGGCGAGCACACCTCGGTCCACCCACCCGGAAGGCGGGAAATCTCCCACCAGGGCCCGAGAGCACCGCCTCCCCTCCTGGGTCACCCTGCTCCCCGCAGAGGCCGGGAGGGAAACCCGAAAGGCAGACCCCCCCCAAAGGCAGGCACCCCCCCCCCAGAACCTACGGCCCGCAGGCGACCTGAGAGGCCATGATTGGGTGGGGGGGCTCTTTCCGCAGAACTCGCCGGCGACGCCCCCAAACCGCGCGCCTCGTGTCCCACACTCAGGCAGACGAGGCCTCCCACGCCCCGTGACGCGCCCCACGGACGTCACAGTCGCGCTCGGACGCCGGAGAGGACCGAGGGTGTGCGCGGGCGGTCACCGGTGTCGGGGTGACCCGCCCCTACACCCAGCCTCTCTCTGAGCCTCCCCCCTCCCCCCCCAGCCCACATCCCAGCTCCGGTTCCAGAACCTCGCGGCTCCCCTCTCTCCCCTCAGCGCCTCACCCGCTGCTCCTCTCTCAGACCACCGCAGTCCGCGGACTTCCCCTTCGCCCCGCAGCGCACGCCGGTACTCAGGTCCTCGACTTCACCCACCACCGTCAGGACCACAGTCACGCACTGCTCGCCGGCACCAGCAACCGCAGCTGAGGCGAGGGCGAGGGGGCGGGGCTACGCCTGCGCAGACGACCCTGAAGCCCATTCCGGCGCTCCTGGCGGGAACCGCGTGCCCTCGGAAGACTACATTTCCCACAGTCCTGCGCGCTGCCCACTGGCGCCTTTTGTGCTGACGGGCGCCTGCCCCACCCAGTCAGGGCAGGGCCAGGTGGACGAAGACCCGCGACTTTCGGGGGTGCACGTGCTGGGTCTGGCGGATAAGGAGAGAAAGGGACTTTATTTGGCCCCCAGAAAGGCGGGTTCTCTTACTCCACCCGGCCCCGCGGTGGGGTGGGGGCAGCTGCATCCCTGGGAGGGTGTTAAGGGCAGATCTCTGGACAGCAGCATCGTCAATAAACTCCACGAAAGGTGTTTCTCTTGTTTGTACTTTGCGTTTCTAGTCCCCAGTGAAGACCTGGTTCAGTGGTTCCCAGCGGGGACCCTGAGACCCTAGATGCCATCTCTCTGGGCCTCTGGTGCACCCCAAGGCCACTGGAGGCCGCCAGGGCTGAGCAAGGTGCAGGGGTTATCACTAAATGGACTTTCAGCGTCTTGTTCCGTGCTGTCAGACCCATTTTAAGTTTCTTCTGACTAAAAATTAAGGAAAGGCTGCCCGACCAGGACCAGCAATGCTGCCTGCAGCATCCCCCCCTCCCCCCAGGGAGCCATGGGGCACCGCAGCCTCCGTGGTCTTGCCATCAGCTCCCATAGCTTGTTTTGGTAAATGTGCTTTTCTACTCCCCCCTTTGTCTCTGATGAATTCTCTAACCTGCCGCAACATTCACCTACCCCCTGTTCTTCTATGCCAAAAAAAGTAAGTTATCAAATATACCTGAGGCTTCCACACTAAAAACCACTCAGCTTTATGGACCTTCCTGGTGGTGTAACAAGGTGGTCCCTAGGAAAAGGGGAAGTTCCAGGTTCCCTGCCCCACCCAGAAGGAGGATGGAGCAGCAAGCATGTGATGGAGAAACCGGGCTTGTTTCCTGACCCTGGACTGGTTAAGGCAGATGTGGGTGAGAGACCTGTAGGGAGGTGACTATGGCAGTGTTTATATTGATTTTGATTTTGCTCTTTTCCTCTCAGATTTGTCTGGCCATTTCTGACCCTTTTCCATGGGTCCCGGCCAGAAGGTGCTTTAGTCTTGTGGCAGGCTTTCAGGCCTTGCTTTGGGCCAATCCAATAAAAGATAAATTTTGCCCACGAGGAGATGGGTAACTCCACGTGTTTGATTTAGCAGTTATATTCTTTGTGTTCCGTATTGTATATTCACTATTAAAGTCCCTTCTCATTAAAGTCTTATATGTTTTGTCTTGTTGCGGCAGGTGGCAGAACCCACTTAGTACAGGCAGGTTTTGGGGGGCTTTAGGGGTTTCTCTCTCTCTCCTGTCATATAACAAATTTTGTCCTATAACAGGTTTTGTTCTCTAACAGAACTGGGGTGCCCTATAACAGTGGAACAAGGATCAAAGTCTCCACGCTATCAAGCTACTTGCAGATTCTGTGATATGAGTTTGATCCCAGACTGGGAAACTGACCCACTGGGTCCAGGAGACCTCTGCTGTCACCCCACTCTCCTCCTCACCAGTGGATATCATCAGTCCCACTATTCTGCTCCCTGCTCAGTCTCTGGTGAATCATGCCTTCCCCCCCGCCCCCACACCCCATTTCACTTCTAGCCTAGACCCCAGTTCTTATATAAAGAAATAAACTTTTTTAAAACTGAGCTTTGGGCCCTCCCTGGTGGCACAGCTGGTTAAATCACAGCACTAAGAAGCTAAAGCCATTTCAGCATGAGTTCCATCCCCACCCCGGAGGAAACCCACATGGCACTGCAGACCTCTCCTGACCTGCCTGCTGCTCCCCTCAGCAGTGCACTTCTCCAGTCAGCCTGTTCTGCTCCCCACTTTGTCTCAAGTGAATCCTCTCACAGCCCTGCATCTCTTGCCTGTACCCCAGTTCTGTATGCATAAATAAATAAATATTTTCAAAAACTGAGCATTAGGGTCCTCCCTGGTGTCACAACCAGTTAGAGCACAGCACTATGAAGGTACCTGTCTGCAGCCATAGGGTTCTATCCCAGAGAGGGGAGCTGACTACATGGCGCAGCGGGCCTCTCCTGTCTTGTTCTCTACTACCCTCAGCTGTGTGTGTTTCAGGCCATCTGCATGTTGTCTTCCCACCATGCCTGGTGAATGTTCTTACTCCCTGTACCTCTGGCCTGTACACCCATTCTTATATGCATAGGTAGATATTTAAAAAAAATAAAAACTGAGCTTTATGAAAGCATATATTATAAAAGTAGTTCACACTTACTCTAAACATTCAGATACCACTGTATGCTCTATGTTCAAAGTCAAGATGCAGCCATTTAAGAACTTCTTGGTCTTCTAATACCAGGATCACGAGTAGGTGGTCAATATAAGACTCTTTACTTAGCTAATGCACACACAGAATTTGATGGGAAATTCCCCTGCTCTCTCAAGCCTGCTTGTGAACATTTCTTTTGGAAACAATGTCAAATGATATTCCTGATATGACCATGAGCTACATCAGGGTTTAATAAGTGTTGGTGTGATGCCTGTCTCACCTTGTTCAATGTCTGGTGATGGTCCACCTGGTGCATGAGAAAGCGCGTGCATGACAGGGAAAACCTTTGGTGTTGGGTTGTCTGCAGGGACATTTTATGGCAGTTTTCCTGTTATGTTGCTATATTTTCTTTCAAGTACATGATTGGGGTCTCATGTCCAAATCTTTAATCCATTTAAAGATTTAAAAGGATGGTGTGGTCTTGCTTATAATTATTTTTGCAATTTGCTACCCAAGTTTCTCGCACATTTTCTTTTCAAAGGTTAATTTATTCATGCATAGAAGAACTGGGTATACCCAGGGGGCAAAAAATATTCTCCAGAATTCCTCTCTGGTGGAACAGCGGGTTAGGACGCATCACTTCAAGCTCGCTGCAGCCGCTTCAGTGCAAGTTCGATCCCTGACCCCAGAGTGACAGGGCAGACCTCTCCTGACCTGCCCTCTGCTCCCCTCAGCAGTGTACTTTGTGTCTGTTCTGCTCCCCACCCTGTCTCTGGTGAAGCCTCTCTCCACCCCTACACCTCTGGCCTCTACCCCAGTTATTATGCATCAATAAATAAATCGTAAAATAAAGAGAAAGACCCACCAGATACATGGGTTACCTACTGCAGTAACTGCTGAGGGGAGCATTGGGGTTCTGCATTGGCACCTGTGGGTCACTCCCTGGCCTGGGGGGTCAAACTCGTGCTGAAGTGGCTGCAGACAGCTTCATACTGCTGTGCTTTAACCTGTTTCTCCACGAGGGAGGGTCCAAATTCTATGATTTTCAATGTTCAGGACCTTCTTTTACTCTAATCACAGTTCTTTCACTCTTTTGACATAATAATCCAGGGAAGTATATCTTCACTGTACTTTTTTTTTTTTCATACATTGTTTGCATAAAAAGCAATAAATATAGAATAATAAATATATAGATCCTTAATTTTCTGTGTCAATTTTTGTGCCATGGACTTCATTCATTTATTATCCCTAAACATATTTTAGAGTCTTGTTTTCTCTAAAGATATTAACAGCGGATCTGTGAATAGTGACGGTTACTCCTTTCCACTGTTTCTTTCTGATTTTAGATTCTTTTTATCTATTTTTAATGATTATTTATGCATACAGGAACTGAGGTAAAGAGATATGGGAAGGTAAGATGATTCACCAGAGACAGAAATGGGGAACAGAACAGTTGCATGGCAGAAACACACATCCCAGGGTAGCAGCTGGAGACAGCAGAGGTCTGCTGTGCCAAGTTGGTTGCGTCCCTGGCTAGGTTTCGACCTCATGCTGCAGTGACTACAGATAGCTTCATGGTGCTGCACTCTAACTATTTGTGGTCCGATGGAGCCCCCTTTTTTCATCTTTCTTAACTGATTGTTTTACCATGGATTTCTAAACATTGCTGAGCAACAGTGGTAGCAGTGCTTCCCTGTGTGGCTTCTGACAGGGGTGGGATCGCTCACAGCGTGTCAGCACTGAGTGTGATGTTGCTGGGGGATTGTCATATGAAGCTTTTATGCAGTTAGATAAGTTCCACTTACTGTCTTTGAGAGTTTTTATCATCAGTGGATGTTGGCTCTTGTTGCATGCATTTTCTGCATCCACTAATAGATGTCTTGTGTTTTGTGTCTTCTTTGCTGTTAACCTAGTTGATGACATGAATTAACTTGCACACATTTCTGCTTTTCCTCTGTAGGATTGAGCTCACTTGCCCATGGGGGAGAGGTCAAGCTCACCTCTCATATGGCTGTGTTTAGTTTGCTAGGATTTAGTTGAGGATATTTGCTTCTGTGTTCTTTGGTGACACTGGTCTATTTTTTCCTTCTGTGCTACCTTTGTTTTGGGGATCAGGGCGATGTTGACCTCATGAAATGTGCTGGAGAGTTTTCCTCCTTCTGCAGTTTTCTGAAAGTTGTAAATTTCTTAGGGTCAGCTTCTGTTTTGGGTTCTCTGATTTATTTTCTCTACCTCTGAGTGCTTATATTTCTTCTGCTCCTGAGTGCAGTTAGTCCATGTGCTCAGTTCTAGTCCCCTTTCTTCAGTCTGGAGTCTCCTGACTCTCAGTCAACTGTGCCGGACAGTTCTGCCACTTACACTTGAGCCTGGACCTCCTGACCATCCCCAGTACCATGGGCTCAGCTCCCACTTGAATGGGGTCTTGTAGCTGTCCAGATGCGCCTGCATGCAAAATGATCGCCTCATCCTGCACTCTTCCCTCACATGTGGAATTAGAACCGATTCAGCCCGTGAGCCCGTGACTCAAACCACCAGATTGGGATTCCTAGATGCCCAGATTAGTCTCATCTCAAGCAGGGCGCCCCCTGGCGCTGTGAACTGGGGTCTGCTGATGCGACGTTTTCTTGACATCTGTCCCTGTGAAATGTCTTTACTGCTTCGTTGTCTGGTGGTTTGAGGGATGTTTCAGCATTTCAGGACATCTTCCCCTTCTCAGGAGAAGCCTCCCCTCGGTCCCCTGTGGTCAGGTCACCCGCTGACTGCTCTCTGGCTCCTCTCAAGTTCTTGTCTTCTCTGCACAGTGGCTATTTCTGAAGTTCCTGGACTTGTTTTCTTTCTTTCTTTTTTTTTTAAGATTTATTTATTTGTGCATACAGAACTGGGGTACAGGCCAGAGGTGCAGGAGCGGTGAGAGGATTCACCAGAGACAGAGTGGGAGCAGAAAAGGCAGATGGACAAATACACTGCTTAGGGGAGCAGCAGGCAAGACAGGAGAGGTCTGCCACGCCCTGTGGGTCACTCCCTGGCTGCGGATGGAACTTCTGCTGCAGTGGCTGCATGTCGGGGACTAAGACCAGGACTTTGCCTCCTATGCACAAAACAACACTTGATCAGAACTTAGGAACTTAAGGTAAACATCCCGGTTGAGAATGCAGCACACCTGAATCCCTTCCCCCACTCTCCTTCCCTTCCCGCTCAGCAAGCTTTGGCGCCAAAGAGATGACAACGGATCCCTTCCCTTAAACCCATTGGCCTTTAAGACATTAGACCACCAGACCACCCCCCGCCCGTACCTGCTGTGCCGCCCTCAAGTATGTATATATGACTGTTGCAAGAATAAAGTCTCTCTCCCACGTGTCTCCATTCTTTTGGTCTTCTTCCTCCTGCTGTCCCTGGGGCTCTACCCCCTCGCCTTGCTGGTCAAGGCCCCCCCACAGCTGCACAGTCTTATAGTGCTGCGCTCAAGCCATTGCGCCACCAGGAAGAACCCCGGTACTTTAATTTCTGATCTCCCATGTATATTTGGTTGTTTTTCTAGGTTCCTTTTGTCTATCAGTAGTTGCAATTAGCACACTTAATGTTTTTGGATGTTTTCTTCATTTCCTTTGTAGATGTAATCACATTTGTGATGGTTTGTCCCATCTGGTACTGCAGGATCATAGATCTCTTGTTTAGTGTTAGTGACCACTTTGCTATTCTGCTCCCACTCGTCTTTGGTGAATCCAGTTAACGCACTCAGTGGGCTAGACTCCACTTCTTGTATGCATAAACTAAAAAATAAATCTTAAAAGAGAAATCTACTCTGGAATTCGCTCAGTAGACGCGTCCAGGATTCATCGTGCACCAGTTTCCCTTTCTTCTCCCTGGAGAACTCTGGTGACCATCCGGTTACTCCAGAGCAAGATGCCCAATCACTGGGAAATAGTGAGAACTGGGAAAGCCCACTGAGCCGTGACGGCCGCTTTGACTCTGGCTGCAGCCTGTGCACCTGGTCGGGCGCCTCCGTCCTGACCTTCACGGCCGCCTCTTAGGACTAAGTGAGCTGTTCCCCTCTGCTGA
>NW_004567164.1:97260-98988 GCF_000260355.1 Condylura cristata
TCTTGGTTGAAAAATCTATTGCAGTGGGTTGGGGGCAGCATCGTGAAGCTTTCGGCAGCCACTGCAGCACGAGACAATGCCCAGTTCGCAGGGACCCACAGGGTGCAGCAGACCTCTCCTGTCTCCCCAAAGCCCCCTCAGCAGTGTATCTCAGTCACTCTGCCTGTTCTGCTCCCCACTCTGTCTCTGGGGAATCCACTCACGCCCTGCACCTCTGGCTGGACCCCAGTTCTTCTCTGTATAAATAACTATTTAAAACAGAAAGTGCTATATAAGAGACGTGTGTGTCTCTCTCAGAGGAAGACAGCACAGTGAGAGCCGTGGCCTCACTTGCTTCAAGTGTCCTTGCAGAGACACACCTGCACGTTCTACACACGTGTTACCTGCATTATACCCAGTGACACCCCTTGTATTATAGGTTGTTCTTTTAGGAGATAGGCAGGATTTGTCTATGTAAGCTGGGACCTTCCTCCAGCAGCACTTGTGACCTGTCCTAGGAGGCGGCTGTCTCATTGCCCATCGCAGGCTCTCAGCCGGATTGCTGGTGTGGGCAGGCCAGGCACAGAGCGTGGTGGCCGCACTGCCTGCTCTCACTCGACGGACCACTCCATGACTTCCGGCCTCCCTCTTGGTGACAGAAGGGTTTCAGGTTGTCACAGAATCCATGTAAGGGTCCTGATGCTGGGAGGGCGGTGAGTTCTATGGGCAGACATGAGCCTTCTCCCGTCTCTCTGTTCTTCCTCGTCTTATTTCTCATATTGACATGTGAATCACTGGGAATAGACTGCAGGTTTGTTTTCAGAGAATTGTGCTCTCGGCCTGGTCACCCTGGGACAGCTGCTGTCAGCACAGCGCAGCTCTCACCCTGGTGCCACTGTGTCTTTCTACTTGCCTCATTCCTTTGTTAACCCTCCCAGGTTTTCTTTCTTTCCTGCTCTCAACTGTCCTCAGTTCTGTTACATATGGAGCTTGGAGCTTTGCCCTTTATGGCAAATCCAGGAGAGCTGGTGTGTGTGAATACTTGTATATGTTATTTTATAGTAGGTGCGCTTAAATTTGCTGCAGTGGGACCCAATCTGTCGACCCTGGAGTGAGGAGAAATAATCCCTCACAGGGGATGGTGACATTTGAGGACGTGACTGAACTTCACCTGGGAGGAGTGGCAGAAACTCTGTGATGCTCAGAGGACCCTGTTCCGGGATGTGATGCTGGAGACCTGCAGCCACCTGGTGTCAGTAGGTGAGGAAACTCCCATGTCACACTCAGGGCAGGCGCTGTTTTCTATGCTGTGTGCACTGGCATATGCAATTGGGTACTGCGGAGGTTGAAGATGGCAGGCCAAGCAGACAGTGGGTACCTGCCCTTTTATGAAATATTCAAATTAGTTTTCATTGCATTGCTTTTGTTAGTTTTCCCATACTGAATTTGAGTAACTTGATCAAGGACCAACACTTTTTTCATCACAGGGCATTGTGCTTATGAACCTGAGGCGAGCATCAGCTTGGAGCCAGGAGCACAGCCAGGGACTGTGGAAGAACACCCCAACCAGAACCTCACAGGTCAGTCAGTATTTACCTGGGTGGGAGTGTGGTCGATGATGTTGGCCTCTCTGAGCCACTTTTCCAATGTCCAGATTTTGGATTGTTTTTCTGCACCTATCAAAGTAATTCATTATTGAGTTTCCATATATTCCTCTCATAGATTTCCTCCTGCTTTTTTAATGGCTGC
>NW_004567164.1:100008-101153 GCF_000260355.1 Condylura cristata
AGCTGGATGACAGAGCTTTTTTCTTTTTGACCAGCAGGAGAAAGTTGGGCAGAATGAGGAGACAGAGTGAGCCGCATGTGTTGGGCTTCTGAGCGGCATCGATAGGATATTTCATTCAGCATTGAGCGAAAGGTCTCAGTTCTGCCATGAAGGGAAGTCTGTCCCTTTGAAATCATCTGCAGATGACTAGCTAGAGCCAAAGGAGAAATAACATGGAGAATCGTTGTTGCTAAGCAGTTTGGTTTCTTAAGGTGACTAGAGAGTGATGCTGTGTCACTTTCAGTCAATAGTTTTTCCAGGAAAACCATGACATGTGCAGAGCTTGATTACTCAGAAAGTAGCCGCAAAAGCTACACAGGATATTCCTAAGAACAAAAGTCTGAAGGTTGTGTGTTATGTTAAATGTTCTTGGTTGAAGTTGACATCTAATTTAAATGAGTATGTTTACAGAGCCGTAATTGTATTAGAAAAACAGTTTTGAGACACCAGTATAAAGGCTATCAGTAGAGGTCTGGCAAGATGGCGGTAGAGTGAGAACACTGAACTCACTTCCTCCAGGCTCAGACAGCACAGATAAGACTCCAAACGGACCATAGACTAACCTACTGTGAGTTTCAGCCTGAATGAGGGCACCCTGGACTCACTAGATGGAAGATAACTGAGGAAAAGTCAGTGACTGGGGAGCTCCGATAGGAGTGCTCATATCCAGCAGCACCCAGGCGTTAGGAAATGCCTTAGGTTGGGAGCTTGCTGCTCCTCTGCCCACTACCCACAAAACCATCTACGCTCGAAAACATGCCAGTAAAGCCCTGGAAGTAAAGATAAACAACTCAGCTCTGTGAGTGGAGCCCAAGTGGTGGGGAAAGACAGCTCAGTTGGTACATAGAGCCCTAGAGGTAGGGAGGGATGACTGAGGTCCAGTGCAGCTGGGAGGCTCACAGCCCTTCTGGTGCTCCCTGACCCCTCCCCAACCCCACCCCTTTACCCCACCACCACCACCCCAATGCAGCAGCCCAGTCAGGAGACTTGCAGCCATTATGGCTCTGCCCACTGCCACCTGCATGGCTAACTTGGAGCCCAGGAAAGCATAAAGCCTGGGAGGTAAGGAAAACCAGCTGGACCAGCCCAGGGGCAGGGAGACTTGC
>NW_004567164.1:101343-106010 GCF_000260355.1 Condylura cristata
ACTGGAATAAGAACAGACACACAGACCAGTGGATTCGAATAGAAAGCCCAGATATAAACCACAGGTTTATGGGCAGCTAATCTTTGAGAAAGGAGCAAAGAAGATATAATGGAGCAAAGAAACTTTTTTCAACCAATGGTGCTGGGAAAACTGGGAAGCTACATGCAAAAAAATGAAACTAGATCACTATCTCACACCATGCACAAAAACAAATACGAAGTGGATTAAAGACGTAGACATAAGAACGGAAACCATATAATACCTGGAAGCAAAGATGGGCGAAACACTACACAACATACACCTCAGTAACATCTTTCAAGATACAGCATCAAATGCAATGATAGGGAAAGAAAGGATAAACAGATCGGACTACATCAATTTAAAGAGCTTCTGTACAGCAAAAGAGACATTACAAAAAACAGACACCCTACTGATTGGAAAATTTTTTTCTCACACAAAACTTGCTATAAAGGATTGATCATGGAGATATACAAAGAACTGATGAAACTCAATAAAAATAAACATCCCCATGAAAAAAATGGGCAGAAGAGCTAAAAAGACCTCCAAAGAGGAAATGCAGATAGCCAACAAGCATATGAAAAAATGTTCAACATCACTTGTAATAAGGGAGATGCAAATCAAAACTACAATGAGCTATCATTTCACACCAGTGAGAATGGCACATCTTAAAACAACTATCAACAACCAGTGTAGTCAAGGTTGTGAAGGAAACAGAACTTTCCTGCACTGCTGGTGGGAATGCAAACTACTACAGCCACTATGGAAAAATGTTTGGGGGTTTCTCAAACTGCTAAAAATGGAGCTCGCATGTGACCCAGCAATCCCACTCCTAGGTATCACACAAAAGAGACAA
Source organism: Condylura cristata (assembly GCF_000260355.1). Classification (NCBI taxonomy): domain Eukaryota; kingdom Metazoa; phylum Chordata; class Mammalia; order Eulipotyphla; family Talpidae; genus Condylura; species Condylura cristata. The sequence continues at coordinate 102,218 of NW_004567164.1, forward strand.
AAACACTGATTCAAAAAGACACCTGCACCCCCATGTTTATTGCTGCTTTATTTACAATAGGAAAGGTGTGGAATCAATCCAGATGCCCAAAAGTAGATGACTGGATTAAAAAGATGTGGTCAATATACACAATGGAATATTACTCGGCGATCAAAAAAGATAAACCTATTCCCTTTGCAGCAGCATGGATGGAGCTGGAAGGGGTCATGCTTAGTGGAATGAATAAGCCAGAAAGAAAAAGATAAATTCCAGATGGTTTCACTCATAGCAGGAGCATAAAGGACCATTGGGGAAAAACATATAATAATAATGAACAACTGTATACTGGAGACATTTCACAGGGGTGGAGTATGGAATGGGATCAAAAATGGGATGGACTGTGCATGTGACTTTGGTGATGACACACAGGTGAATTGGTGATGGGAAGTCCACAGGATTACATGAGATGGAAAAAGGCACAAAATGATGTAAAAATAAATTATTAGAAAAACTGAAACAACACAATATCAAGTAAGCTATTTCTACTACCTCGTCATCCTGGTTTGGAACAGGCAGGTTGTTCTTGGAGCCTCCCTGGAAGCCTGTGGCTTAGGTCTCAGCACTCTCACTGGTATGACCTTGGTTTGATTCACGGAAGATTTGACCCAAATTGCCACAAAAGCCAAAATCAGCACTGAAGACCTCTTCTGTCTCACGTGCTGCTCTCCTCCATAGTGTATTTCTGTTGTTCCGCCTGGTGTTTTCCGCACGCTGCCTGCTTTCATTCACAAAGACACAGACACATATACACAATGCCTATTCATCTGGCCTACACCCCAGCTCTTGTACACAATATACTGATAGAAGTATATCTTATTTTCATAATTTGTTATGTGAAAAAGTATAAATTGGAAAATCAATTCCAATTCATGTAAATCTAGTAGTATGAAGCTCTTGGCAGCATTAGCACCATGAGTTCAAACTCTGACCAGGGAGGTGACCTACATGGAGCAACAGACTCTTCTGCCCACTGCTCTGCTCAGCAGTGTATTTCAGTTGATCTGTCCCTCCTGCTCCCCACTCTCCTGAATCCTCTCAACCCCCATAACCCTGGCCTACTGTGTCCTAGTTCTTGTATGCATAAAGAAATCTTTTTTAAAAAATTAGAGTATCGGGCCCTCCCTGGTGGCGCAGTGGGTTAAAGCACAGCACTGAGAAACTAATGCAACTTCAGCTTGAGCTCGCTTCTAGCCCTAAGGTGACCAACATGACACGACAGACCTCTCCTGACCGCCCATTGCTCTCCTCAGCAGTGTACTTCGTCAGTCTGCCTGTTCTGCTCCTACTCTGTCTCTGGTGAAGCTTCTCACCACCCTGCACCTCTGGCTTGTACCCCAGCTCTGTATGCATAAATAAATAAATCCTTTTAAAAAAAATTAGAATATCGATACTCATCAAATTGTACTATAATAGAAACTTTTATGCCTTTTAGTAGCATTCACTCAAAATGTTTAGTTATTTATATAAATGGCCATTTTTTTCTGTTTTTAGATGTCCATATTGTGGATTACCTGACCAGGACCAGCGCTAAAATCCACACCAGACATTTCTGGAAAGTTCTTATTGCCAAGAGCAAAATACCCATCAATGAGAGAACAGATGACTTAGGGGAAAAAAGTAATTTAGACTCAATTCGTAGTATGAGCCAAAGTATCAAAAACCGTATCATTTCAGCAGTGATGCCTGAGGTCTCTCCTGTGTATAGAAACATGTTTCCCCCTGGTGAGCCTCATGAAGAGAATGCTAGAAAGACAGATGAGGTGTTTAATAAAATGAGGGGATCCATCAGATATCCTAAAAGCATCAGTCATTAGGTGATTCAGAATTTTCATCAGCCTTTTGAAGTTTGTAAGCAAGGAAAAGACTTGAGGAAGGAATTAATATTTATACAGAGAAGAGCACTTACAGAAGAGACTACTTGTAAATACAAGGAATATTGGGACACCTGTGGTGAGCCACCTTTCATCATCAAAGGTAGAACACAAGGACAGCCTCCCCCTACGTACAGTGAAACAGGGGAACCTGTTAATGTGAAACCAGTAAATATGAATCAGTACAGACATGTTAAAGGTGAGCAGCAGACATGTTTTGAAAGTGGGCACAATCTCAGCCACACATTTCACAGCTGTCACCAAGAGATTGCTCAGTTAAGCCAGACTCCTCATGAATATAATAGACATGGTGACACATGCCCTACAATCTTTGTTCTTCCTGAACATGGGAAAATGCAAGCAGATGATGGACCTTATGAATGTGAGGAAACCCCTGAGGTTTCCTTCCAAAGTCAGTATCAGAGAACTGTCACTACAGAGAAACTGGTGCTAAACATTGCGTGAAAACTTTCTCAGGGAAACTTTCGCAATCTCAAACAGGAATGAAGTAGTATAAATGTAGACAAATTAAGAAAACTTCCTCAGAGAAGTCAGTTGTTAGCGTTCCTCAGAGAGCACATCCAAGGGAGAAACGCTTTGAATGTCTAGAGTGTAGGAAATCTTTCTCCTGCAAACCAGCCCTCAGTAAACATCAGAGGTCTCATGGAGGAGAGAAACCAGATGAATGTCGAGATTGCCGAAAGTCTTTCTACCACAAGCCAGACATTGGTAACCATCAGAAGAAGCACACAGGAAAGAAAGCCTGTGAATGTGAAATATGTAGAAAAACTTCACCCCAAAAATCTGCCCTCAATTACCATCACCAAATAGTCATGACAGAGAAAACATATGAATATCAAGGCTGTACAAAAATATATTCTTCGAAATCATCCATTACCGTACATCACAGAAATCACACTGACCGGAAACCTCACACTGGAGCGAAGCCCTATAAATGTGAAGAGTGTAGAAAGGTTTTCCAAAGTAGGTCAGGCCTTAATAATCATAAGAGGTCTCATAGAGGAGTGAAGCCCTATGAATGTCAGGAATGTAGAAAGGCTTCCCAAAGCAGGTCAGGACTTTATAGTCATAAGAGGAGCCACAGAGGAGTGAAGCCTCATGAATATCAGCAGTGTGGGAAAACATTCTCCTGGAAATCAGCCCTCAATATGCATGAGAGAATACACACTGGAGAGAAGCCCTATGAATGTCAGCAGTATGGGAGATCCTTCTCATGGAAATTATCCCTCAGTATTCATGAGAAAGTTCACACTGGAGAGAACCCTATGAATGTCAAGAGTGTGGGAAAACTTTTTCCCATAAGTCACATCTCACTAAACATCAGAGAAGGCACACTGGAGGGAAGCCCTATGAATGTCAGGAATGTAGAAAGGCCTTCCAAAGCAGTTCAGGACGTTATAGTCATAAGAGGAGCCACAGAGGAGTGAAGCCCCATGAATGTCAGAAGTGTGGGAAAACATTCCCCTGGAAATCAACCCTCAAGATCCATGAGAGATTACACACTGTAGAGAAGCCCTATGAATGTCAGGAGTGTGGGAAAACTTTTTCCCGTAAGTCACATCTCACTGGACATCAGAGAAGGCACACTGGAGTGAAGCCCTATCAATGTGAAGAGTGTAGGAAGGCTTTCTACACTAGCTCAGGCCTTTATGTTCATAAGAGGACTCAAGCGGAGTAAAGCCCTATGAATGCCAAGAGTGTGGGAAAACTTTTTCCTGTTAAGTCATATCTCAGTAGACATCAGAATAGTCACTCTGGAGAGAAGCACTATGAATGTCAGGAGTGTGGGAAAACATTCTCAAAATTATGCATCAATATACACAAGAGAATTCACACTGGAGAGAAACTCTATGAATGTCAGG
>NW_004567164.1:106110-110408 GCF_000260355.1 Condylura cristata
GGGAAAACATTCTCAAAATTATGCATCAATATACACAAGAGAATTCACACTGGAGAGAAACTCTATGAATGTCAGGAGTGTGGGAAAACATTCTCCTGGAAATCATACCTCAAGATACACAAGAGGATTCACACTGGAGAGAACCCCTATGAATGTCAGGAGTGTAAGAAGGCTTTCTACAGTAGCTCAGGCCTCACACGAGGACTCACACAGTCTTGAAGGCATATGAATGACAAGCATGTGGGCAAACTTTTTCCCGTATGTCACATCTCACTGTACATCAGAGAATTCACACTGGAGAGAAGCCCTAGGAATGTGAAGAGTGTAGTAAGGCTTTTTCCCGGAAGTCAGGTCTTACCCGACATAAGAGGACTCACATAAGAGAGAAACCCTATGAATTTCAATAGTGTTGGAAAACATTCTATAAGTCAGCCTTGAGCAACCCTCACATAATGTACCATGGAGGAAATCTTATGAATGACAAGACTGTAGTAAAACTTCCTGGAAAACAGGCCTTGGTATCCATTCTAGATGTTACTCAGCACATAAACTCTGTGAACATCAAGGATGTAGGAACACTCTTCCTGGAAATCATGACTCACTGAACAGAGAATTGTCACATCAGAGAAATCCTTTGACTGTCACGTGGAGAAAAACTATTAGCTTGTAGGGAAATTCATGACTCATTTCTTCCCTCATTCTCTGTCGCAAAATTGCTCATGTTTTTTCCAACACCCTAGTATCAGAAGTCAGTTTTGAGTGCAGATCAGCGAATTCACACAGGGTAACTTCTTAATAATGTCTGAAGTGGAGGGAAACATTTCTTGGAGAGAAGTCCTCAGTCCACCACTATAGATAACTCAATGGCCAACTATATATGTGAATATCCCAAATGTAGTAAAGGTTTTTACTGCAAATCAGAGGTCACTGGATAGCAGAGAACTCTGAGGAGAGAAGCCCTGTGGCTGTCACTACTGTACATTTGCTTTCTGCTAGAGGAGCTCTTGCTGCATTGGGTGCCACACAGAGAGACACCCTACGGGGGTAACATGGAAGTTTACACCTTCAGGGAACCATAGAAATTTTGCAGAGCAATGGAACACTGTCCAGTAGAGACTTTGCCTATATTTACATAGCGTTGTGATTCTGGTGGCTAGACAACTTGTATTTCCCTGCCTTGCTGTCTTTCATTTTTCCTGTCTTTCCCAGGAGAATGTCAGCACACACAAGGATCATTATTTGAATATTATTTCTATTATAAAATGATGAAAACTGGGCCCTCTCTGGTGGCACATCAGGTTAAAGTGCAGCACTACATAGGCTGCAGCCGCTTCCATTTGAGTTCATTTCCACCTGGGAGGTGACACACATGGCACTGCAGACTTCTCCTGACCCACCTGCTGCTCCCCTCAGCAGTGTATTTCAGTATATCTGTTCTATGCCGCATTCTGTCTCTGGGAAATCCTCTCCAGCAATGAACTCCCCCCGCCACACACACACCTCCACCTCTGGCCTGTACCCAGTTCTTGTATGCATAAATTGATAAATCTTTTAAAAAATTCTTTTGGGATTTAAAGAACCAAAATACTAGTGACCCTTCCTGTTCTTGCATTCTACTTACTATCAACAATTGTTTGATTCCATGAATGAGCAGCCAAGCAGGGAACCTGAGAAGGGAAGTTCAGCCCTATGTTGTGTTAGAGCCAAGTAGGGTCCTCAAGCCCCATTTGCAATATCAGTAGGTGGCCACTCACCACCATCCTTTACAGTAACTATTTACCTTGTTCTTCACGACAAGTTCTTACAGTTACATATTACAGAATGTATAATACATGATTTTAATTTTGTGGTATTTAGAATGTAAAGAAATCACATTATGTTCACTTTATATCTAGACACTGATTCATCTCTATGTGGTAAGACGATCCATAGGATTGGTGGTAGCAAGAGCCTGGTGTCTTCACTCCTGTATAGTATTCCACTTAACACCAAGTCCTCTTTCCATTCTGTTGGACACAGATTACCTCATGCATATTTTCTGCCCATGCTGAAATAACTTTCTGGAGTTTTATATTCCACAGTCTTCATTGAAAACTGTAACATTTTATGTATCTAGGAAATGGATAATTGGGGCTTTCTTCTAGATTGTTTCCAATCATTTGTTTCTGTAAATCCCGTCAGGAATGTATTCATGAAGATTTTTATTTGCATTCAGAGTTAGTTCCCAAACACTGAATGACCACTTCTTTGATGGCACATAGTCTCCATTCACAGCTCCCTGTAGTAGTGCTGTGGGGATGGATGCTGTCAGGAATGAGAGTCCAGATTCAGCTTTTCCTCTTGCAATTTTTCTCGACCGGGCACGTGGGGGTCCGTGGGTGTGCGGGGCTGCGGGGTGCGGGGGTTCGGTCTGGCCGGGCCGAGGCTCACAGTGCTCCAAGAGGCGCCCGTGCCCCGTCTCTCCGCGCGAGTGTCCGCCCTCCCTTGCACACGCTCTCGCCGGCGCCCGCCCCCCGGACCCCTCAGGATCCGCCCGCAAGCCAGCGGCGCTGGGACCCGGCGGAGCCTCAGGGACACCGGAGCGTTCGACGGCGGCCTCCTCTAGGCCCGGACGGGCGGAGCGCGCGGGGTGTGGGGCCCCCCGTCACCGGGTCCCGTTACGGCCCTGAGCGCCCCGACCCCTGCCGGCCTCCCGCGCCCCCCGTTTCTGCCGCTCAGCCCCGGCGCGGCGCGGGCTCCCACAGCACCACTGGGGACGCCCCGGACCCAGATGGGAGGCGGAGGGCGGAGGGGAGCGCGAGACCAGTGGGAAGGTGCTCGGTGAGGAGAAGCGCCGCGTCCGCCTTCGTCAGCCCCTGAGCTCCCCGCCTCTGCACCTGGGTGTCTCCGCCACACACGCATGCGCAGGCATGCTTCCGCACGCGCGCAGTCTCGTCAGTGCATCCACGCACAAGCACGCGGAACCGCGTCATTACGTTCCCCCTCCGGCCCCGCCCCCCGCCACCGCTTGCCAAATCCCGCGAGCCTGACATACCCCTCCGCGTGCCGCGCCCACTGTGACGGCAGCAACTCCGCGGCGTCCTTCGTGAGTCACCGGGAACCAGCTGAGGAGACGGGAAGTCCAGACTGAGAGGACCCGCTGAGGAGGCGACGACGCCTGTCCGCAAGTAGCCGCCTGCCCGTCGGCGGAGGTCCGGAGTGGACACAGGGCCCTGAAGGGCGATGGGCGAGGTCCTGCCGAGGCTGTCAGGGAGGTCGGCGTGTCCTGAGGAGACTGGAGGTGGGGGTTGGGGGGGGGGTTGGAGGGGGACCGCCGCCCTTCTCTCCTCAGCGCCGCCCTTCTCTCCTCAGGGACAGCGAGGCCCCTTGTCCTCAGAGTCCAGGAGACACCCTGTGCAGTGCGAGAGACAGGGGCGCTTATGTGGGGACAGAGTCCCTGGGAGGAAGGGGGTGTCTGTTTTATTTGTGAAAGTTGGTTTTGGGGTTCAGGGCTGGGCATAGAGAGTGAGCGGGTGAGGGGACTCCCCAGAGTGGGGAGCAGACCAGGCAGGGCCGTGTTAGTGACTGCTAGGGGCCAGCTGGGAGCCAGAAGGGCTGGGCTGCACCCTGGGGTCATTCCCGGCAGGGCCTCCGTGCCCCCCAGGCAGGGAGTCACCGCTGTGGCTTCCCAGCGCCTGAGCCCCTGCACAGCCAGGCAGGCCCAGGCCGGCGTTAGGCTTTTTGAGGGGATCCTCCTTGTTCTCTGCTCCAAGGCGGGTTTGCAGCCAGCGGGGGACCAGCTGTGGCTTCAGTGAGCAACTACTTGCCTGGCCGCCAGGTCCAAGCCCTTCCGTGGGCCCTGGGGACGGCTGGTCTGATGGCCTGCGGTGAAGTCAGGGTTTGGCAGGTCAAGGCCAGAGCCCTGGGAGTTCTGTCTCCCTCTGACAGGACTGGCTGTTGGGAATGCTTAGGCCTCATCTGGGTGGGCTGTTTCACAGGGACTCTGGATTTGCTGGATGGCAGGTCTAAGAAGATTGGGGAGGTGACTGGATGGGGTGCTACTCTCTGGTGAGGGGTGTACTGAGAAATTGTTTACACTCTGTCTACATAAATTGTCCCCAGTCTCCCAAGGTCTCTGGCTTCCTCGATGTTCACATGTTCTGTTGCAATATTGTAGTGATCCTGACTATTATAAATATGTAGGTCACAATGTTAAGCACTTTTGTCTGTTAACTGATACTGTTATAAGGCACCTCAATTCAGAGAGAGGCACCCCTGAAGCCCCAAAACCTGCCTGCTCTAAGTGGGTTCTGCCATCC
>NW_004567164.1:110838-112699 GCF_000260355.1 Condylura cristata
TCTTCTCTCTCCTTTTTCTCTGCTCAGTTCCACCCTGCTTCTGGGTGGGGCAGGGAACCTGGAACTTCCCTTCTCCTAGGGACCACCCAGTTACAATATAAAGATCTAAAACACATGAAGTATTTTGCTGCTTGCAGGGATTGTTACAGGACAGGGAGAGAGCGGCACTCCTTAAGCCCAAACCTGCGGCTCTAAGTGGGTTCTGCCATCCGCCAGTGTCAAGACAAAACATATAAAACTTTAATGAAAAGGGACTTTAATACAGTGACAATACAGAAGACAAAGGATATAATGTCTAAATCAAATACCCGAAGTTACCCATCTCCTTGTGGAAAAAAAGTCCACCCAAAAGGGTTTCTCCATCACAGGCTTGCTGCTCCATGTTGCTTCCTCAGGTCTCCTTCTGGATCTCTATCCTGCTTCCTTCTTTTTTTCAGATTCCTTCTCTTCTCCTTTTTCTCTGCTCAGCTCCATCCTACTTCAGGTGAGGCAGGGAACCTGGAACTTCCCCTTTTCCTGAGAACCACCCTGTTACAGGGTTATCTACGGCAAGGTCAAATCACATCTTCTTATGGAAATGTAATGGTTGCTTTTCTCTGGCTCCAAAATAGGAAACTGCAGTAAGTATTGGTACTTTGTGGTAATCTGTTTGCACAAATCCAAGAGGATTTTCCTGTGTCCTGTCTGTGAGACTGGGTGAGACTCAAACTGGAGCCAGAATGCTCCAAGGAGTCTCCAATTTCAGCTTCTCAGGAGAGATAGCCAGATGCCCTTCAGGGTGTGAGGCCACCAGGAAGATTAATGAGTGATGCACCCTGGAAGACCAGGAGAGCCCAGTCACTTCTTAGGCCTCAACTGAGGAGAGGATACCTCTCCCAGCACAGGTATTCCATGCACAGAAATGAACCCCAACCCCTTCCCACTTGGAGTTTTCCACATCCAGCTCTTCCTGACCTCTGTCCTCCTCAGTCACCCACTCACAGAGAGGTGGTGCTCGTCTTCCATTCACTTTGGGGTTCAGCTCATCCTTCCATGGCCCCAGGAGGTCACTAGATCTCCACAGACACCATCTCCCGCTGTATCCTGAAAAGACCAGGTTCCCACCAGCAAGAGCTCCTGTGTGTGTCTTGACCCCCAGAAAGCACTGGCGAGACGACTCTCACAGTGAGCTAACTAGTGCAGGGAAATGACCCCTTCTCCAAAACAGAGCTAACCTCAAACTCTGAGTCAGTGCAGAATGTTCCAGTGTCCCCACAGACTAAGGTGCAAAGGTCAGTTATGATATAAATTGCATTTGGTTGCTACCCAGTTCAGGTTCAAAATTGCTCTAATGTGATGAGTTTTAGAGAATAACATTTGTAATAATTGTGAGTGAAAGTCACCATGTTTAGAACTAAGGGGGGGGGGGCCTTGATATAGGTTGCCACAATGCAGCGGTATATTGGTGATATTCTGTGATTGACAGCTGACACATTGAGAGTGAAATTGTTGGGGACCAGCCCCAACTATTGAGGTGTCAGGTGGCGATACAGGCAGGGTCCTAAGGTGGGAAGGCATCATCGAGAGGAAATTCCAAAAAGGGTAAGGGGAGGGGCGTGAGGAATACATGGGAGTCAGAGTTGGGTACAAGTCTTTCTGCCCATTCCCTCAGCAGGTCTTTAGTTATACTGTGTAGCAAGTAGTTAATTGCAATAATGCATAGGGTAAGTTAATGAAAGATGGCCATAAACTGTCATAAACGTTCTCAAGGACAAGGGGAACAAAGCATTTTTTTCTTATCATTTTATGGTATACTAAATTATACATTTTAGTGATAATTGTCATGTATACAGATGTTTAGCTATCACTCAAGGGAAGAGGG
>NW_004567164.1:114032-125902 GCF_000260355.1 Condylura cristata
GTGATGGGAAACCCGCGGGGATTACAATTGAGATGGAAAAAAAAGATGTACAAAATGATGTAATAAACTTTTGTAATAATAAAAAAAAATTGTCCATAAGTCCTTATGCCCTGAGAGTCTTATCTAAGATTTGCTTTTTATTTAAAGAAACAAAGCATCTTAGGACTTTTTATGCACTGGGGTTTTATCCTGGGGCTTGCCTTCTGTCTCAGGAGTTAGAGGAATTTCTCGCCCTGGGACAGCTTGCCTGGGCCAGGCAGCCACCTTATGAGGCTAAGCAATCCAGTTGTAAAGTGATGGTTGCTCAGAATATATTTATATTATGATTATACAAAAAAGGAGGTCATAACATGTTAGCATGGAAATTCTGATTTTTCAGAGCTTTTCCTTTTCTATCCAGAATTTGTCATGGATAGAAGTTGCATAGCTTGTGTCGTGAAATACTTTAAATTCTTTCCCCCAAAAAAACCCTTTAAGTAAAGGGTGGGGGGTTTCAATATTACTGGCATTCTAAAGGCTCCTTTGAATGCCCTGGCTTCTCCCAGAGGGAATTTTTCGTTTTTCCCCTTCCTTTTCTCACGTGAGTCAGCCAACACCAGGGTTATGGTGCCTCTGCCCTCACATGATGTGCACACCTGCCTGGGAGAAAGGCTCATGCGGACACCGCGGGATATTTCAGTGCCATCACCTTTCCTGGTGCCTGTGGAGCCTGCTGAAGAGTAAGGATTTGAGCTCTAAGATGAGGTAAGAATGAAAGTGAGTGGCGTTTTCCCAGGACACTGGACTGCAACTGATGTGGGCAAGTTGAATTAGAATCTGGAATTTCATTTCCCCTTTTTGTAAAGGGAACTGACTATTCACAGCATGGCTCTCTGAGTTACATGAAAACTGGATTAACATGTCATGACTCCTCTAGTAATTTTGTCTTGTTCTCCCCAAAGGTGTATACAATGTATGGAGCTCTGGTGTTTGGAAGTCTGAGGAGCCCAGACTTTGAATTCCTGTCTTGTTTTCACTTTTTCTTTTAACGAGAGCTATCTAAAGCCACAGTTTAAGTACAGTAAATTTCTAAATTTAAAAATGAACAGAACAGGGAAAGTATATTTATTTGGATGTGAAAACTAACAGGAAAAGAGCTTCAGTCTAGAAACCGAAACCTCTTCACTGAAAGAAACGGAGGTGAGGCCCTCCCTGGTGAGGCTGCCAGCAGCCCCTCCAACTCTGGTTCTGTCCTGGGCCAGGGAGTGACCTGCCAGGATGCAGCAGACCTCTGCTGTGTCCCCACTGCTTCCCCAGCAGTCTATTTCTATGGATCCACCTGTTCAGCTCCCCACTCAGTCTCTGATGAATCCTCTACCCCCACGCCTCTGCCCTGCACCCTGTTCTTGTATGCATGAGTAAATAAATCTTTAAATATTAAATGAGGTGACCTTGACATTGATACTGCAAATACTGCTGCTCTCCCAGACTGCTTGACGAGCAGGAAGCCTGTATCCTCACCCTTAAGTGTTTTTCTACAGTTGCAGGGGGAGTCTGAGGCTTTATTTCTTTAAAGATTTACTTATATATACACACAAGAATTGGGGCAGGGCAGAGGTTTGGGGGTGAGAGGGCTCACCAGAGACAGAATGGAGAGCAGTACAGACAGGTTTATGCTGTGCCCAGTGGTCACTCCCTGGCTAGGGATCAAACTGGTGGTGCAGTGGCTGCCTGAATCCTGAAGGTTTTAAAATATGTGTACCAGTTACTGCTCAGTCGCTACAGAGCAAATTAAAGCCCACTCTTGGATGCGACTAAAACCTAATATTTTCACCGCTGTAATAGTCTACCTGGTGCAAAGTAATACTTTTTCCATTCCTAATCTAAGTGAGAGATGATATTTCACTAATATTCTCATTACCTTGTTTCTGGGGTTTTATTTTCTACTTTCATCTGTTCATATTACAACAGTATTATCGGCTTCATTAAACTATTAAGAATTATTGTGACTAACCCTTGATGTCTGTACGGTCATTTACTTAACCCTTCCCTGGAGGTTGCATGGGCTGGTTTCCCATCATCTGTCGCTATAAAGAAAAGGCCGATGAATACAGTCGCCGAGATCTTACGCTGTAGACGAAAGCGTTGCCTCAGGTCCTCTCCCAGAAATAGGCGTTGACTTATGTTCACAGCAGTGTCAACAGTTCGCGGCTCTGCGCGGGCGCCCCGCGGGGTCCTTCCCCCGCTGGCTCGCGCTCCGCCTGCAGCGGCCGCGCCCTGTACCGCGCAGAGACCCCCCAAGTTTGGCCCCCCCACACCGGCGCCCGCCTCGGGGTTGCCTAGACATCAAGTCACTCCCTTCTCTGTCCGGCCGGATCACCCTGAGAGCCGCCGGTCGTGTTTAGCTGGGTAGACGACTCTGCAGGCAGCAAGCTGGAACGCGGCTCTGCCTCCTGCCCGTCAGACCGGGGCTGGGGAGGGGTGTCGGCTAGAAATACTACTAACCTAAAATATCAAGAAACCTTAAAACTGCAAATCCTGTCCCAGTGCAAAAAAAAAAGACACCTCAGGACGGGGCCCTCGCCCCCCCACCGCGCCGCGCCCAGCCGCCACACAGTGACGGAGCGTCCTGCTCCCCGCCCGGCCTCCCCGTCCCGCCCCCGCGCGACTTGCGCCCCCAGCTCCTGTCCTTCGCCCGGGGGCTTCTCCGTCCGCCGCCAGTCTATACCGCCCGCGGGGTCGGGGATCCTCGCTACCGCACCGTCCGCCACTTCCGTTCCTATGGCCGCTCGGCGTCAGCTCCATAGTAACGTGACGTCAACCCGGAAGTGGGGGGGGGCGGAAAAAGACCGAGGAAGGAGAAGCTCAGGGGCCAAACCAGGAACGCGCGGGCGCAGCGCGCCGCCTCGTGGCTCAGAGGGGCGTTGCAGCCGCGGCCGAGAACGGGAGGGGCCCAGCCCCGCTGGAGAGGTGGGCTGGGCCAGGTGGGCCACCTCCCGGGACAGGGATTGAACTTGTACTGCAGTGGCTATGGCTAACCTTTGTGCCACTAGGGAGGGCTTATAAAGAAATCAGTCTTTAAAAGAAATACAGCCATTAGCTGCAGTACTTCTGAGTAGGTGTAAATGACTTGAGAAAGACTTATAATGAAGAAAGATAGAAACTTGTAGAGTTATTCTAGTATGGAAAGAAAACGGTAATGAAATAATATACTGTGCACATATAATGGAGAAAGTACCGGGCATTCGGTGGAATGTTATACAGGTGGTAAAATTCTGAGGCTCTAGCTATGTCCAATAATGTGGATCATCTTGCTCACAGGGCGTTGAGCGAAAGGGTCAAAATGTAAAATGAACATAATACGATAAATTTAAATTTTAAATACCAAAGTTCAAGTCAGGTGGTAAGTATATATTTTGTGGGGCCTCCCTAGTGGCACAAGGGGTTAAGCCACAGAAATATGAACCTATTGTCAACCACTGCAGCAAGAGTTCATTCCCTGGCCAGGGAGTGACCCACATGTTGTGACAGACTTCTCCCGACACTCTGCTCTTTCCTTCAGCAGTGTATTTCAGTACAACTGCCTGGTGTGCTCCCCACTTTTCTCCCCTCGTTTGTGGCCTGCACCCCAGCTTTTGTATGCATAAGTAAATCTTTCAAGGAAAGCATACATTTAGTGAAACACATTTAGATGATGAATTGTGATAAAGACCATGGGAAATAATTGTGACAGTCACTTATTCATGCTGCTCAGGGAGTAAGATTATGGTGCAGTGTGGTCTTATGTTTCCTTACCCAGTTAATGGGGGTTCATTTTGTAATCTTTAAATTCTGTTTTTACTGTCTGCCCTTACACACAGGTGTTGTGTTTCAAAATTTAAAATATTAAAGCTAACTCTTAAAAGCATTTATTTTTTTCGGGCCCTTTCTGGTGGAACAGCAGGTAAACGCAGCACTAAGAAACTAAAGCCACTTCAGCATGAGTTTGATACCAGGCCCTGGAGGTGATCCACATGGCGCAGCAGACTTCTCTTTACCCACTGGCTGCTCCCCTCAGCAGTGTATTTCATCAGTTGGCCTGTTCTGCTCCCTACTCTGCCTCTGGTGAATTCTCTTACTGCCCCTGCACCTCTGGCCTGTACCTCAGTTCTGTAATGCATAAATAAATACATCTTAGAAAAAAGCATTTTTCTTTCCATGAAACCTAATAGTTGACTGTTGGCCATTTTAATCAAATCACCTCCCTGATCCTTGGCAGGTGAAAAGTAACCTATCATTTTTTTAAGTCTTAAGAATTCAGGGTCCTCAGCAATCCCACTCCTCAGTATCTACCCAAAAGACACAAAAATACTGATTCAAAAAGGCACATGCTTAATACTACTTTATTTACAATAGAAAAGACATGGAATCAACCCAGATGCCCAAAAGTAAATGACTGGATTAAAAGGATGTGGTCCATATATACAATGGAATACTACTCAGTCATCAAAAAGATAAACTCATGCCCTTTGCAGCAACATAGATGGAGGTGGAAGAGATCATGCCTAGTGAAATAAGCCAGAAAGAAAAAGAAAAATACCAGAGTGTTTCACACATAGAAGTAGCATGTGTATGACCAAAGGGGGGAAATAATAATGAACAGCTATATACCAGAGACATTTTACAGGGTTGGAGTGGGGAATGGAATCCAAAATTGGAGGGGGGGTGATGGCATACAGGTGAGTTGGTGATGGGAAGTGCACTGAGATGGAAAAATGCACAAAATGATGTAAAAATAAACTATTATAATAAAATAAAGATTTAAAAAGTTTCAGATAGCAGACAAATGATCTAAAATTGAACATATTTGCAACAGTGATATTTAGTGCTTTCTAATTTCTATACTTAAAAAAGGGAAAATAATCCAGTGGTAATACAGATAGAAAGTAATAGCCATAAAATGTGTCTTCTTTCTTAAAATTTATTTATGTATACATACATAACTGGGATACAAGCCAGAGGCGCAGGGGCATAAATAGGATGCACTAGCAACAGAGTGGGGAGCAGAACAGGCAGATCAACGAAGTACACTGCTGAGGGGAGCAGCTGGTGGGTCAGGAGAGGTCTTCTGTGCGTGTGGGGAGTCTTTCTTAATAAACCAAGTTTAAAAAAAATTCGAGGTCCTTCCTGGTGGTCCAAGAGGGTAAAGCACAGCACTATGAAGCTGTCCACAGACACTGCAGCATGAGTTCAATCCCCCATCCAGGAGGTGACCCACATGGCACAGCAGACCTCTCCTGTCTCCCTGCTGCTCCCCTCAGCAGTGAGTTTCAGTGGATCCACATGCATTGCTCCCCTTTCTGTCTCTGGTGAATCCTCTGATCCCTTTCACCTCTGGCAGGTACCCCAGTTCTTGTATGCATACATAAAAAAATCTTTTTTAAAAAAGCATTAAGAATTCTTTTTTATAAAAGCATTAAGCTATGGTGATGGCACATGGGTGATTTGGTGATGGGAAACCCAAGGGGATTGCAACTGAGACGGAAAAATGCACAACAATATGTAAAAATAAGCTATTATATAAAAAAAAAAGCATTCAGAATTCTGTTGTGATAGATGAATCCCACTGTTGTCAGTACCCACCTACGATGGGCTCAGACCATGGGCCTCTGCTCACACCACTGTTCAGCCTGTCTCAGGTCTGGTCACGGCTGCGTAGCTCCGAGGAGGCAGGATCAGCCCTGCACTGGCTGCTGGCCGAGAGCCTCAGCCAACCTCCTGCCCAAGTAAGAAGTCGCTGGGTCGGCAGGAAGCCTGAGCTGAGATGCCCACATGGGACCACTGCGCACTACTGCAGATGCTCCAGCCCCCAGACTTGGGCCAGTTATTGCTGGGATGTCTGGTCTTGGGCATTGCTGACCTTTGACATAGAATGTGTCCAGGCCTGCTTCGGCATTCACAGTCAGAGTGATTGGCGTTTTGGCCTGCTTCCCATGGCAAACTTATCAAGTCCCTGTATCGAGTCATGTCTCCCAAACCTTCCTTCTGGGCAAGGGGTAGACCTCAGATTTTAACCTTATAAAATGATACCCCAGCACCACCAAGCCAAAAAGATACTGAGAGAGGAATGGATTTTACAGGGTGAATTAACTGGAATTCCAGATTACAGTAGGTAGGTTCATTTACTGTGACCATTATGAATGATTTCTTGAATAATAACTATCATTTAGACATCTCGTTTATGTGCTATCTTTTCTTATTTAATTAGGACACCCACTTTTCAGTCTCTGTCTCTTTTCTGTCTCCACTTAGTTTTTGACTTTATAAATCATTACATTATTGTCAGCACTTTGAATCTTAGAAGAGTTTTGCTTATTTTATACTACGCTTTGGGGCCTCTCTTGTGGCGCAAGGGGTTAAGTTGTAGCCCTAGTTGGCATTGAGTTGCATCCTCCAACAGGGAGCGACCCCCCAGGGCGCAGCAGACCTCCCCTGACCCGCCCACTGCTCCCCTCAGCAGTGTACTTCTGCTGTTCTGCCTGTTCTGCTCCAGGCTCTAGTGAAGCCTCTCCCCGCCCCCACCTCTGGCCTGTAGCTCAGTTAGTGGTTTTCAGTTGCAGAGACAGCTTCAATGCTTGGCTACCCATTCACTGTGCAGAGAAGCAAGAGCTGACGTCTTAAACTGAATTTTACTAGTACTTATTAAAATAGGATATGATGACACATGCGTTTATATGCCTTTGTACATATATATGCTGTAAAATAAAGTAGGCATTAACATTAATTGATTATTTTCTCTGAGTCAATATCAGACAGTTCACAGAATTTAACCAGAATATAAGACAGGAGGGGCAGATGTTCCAGTATGTACAGCCAATGATGCAAATGCAGAAGCTAAGATAGACCTGGTTATACGTGGAATATTTTGGAGAGGATAAACAAGAAAATGAGAACTCTGGAGGCCTTCAAGGAGGATATAGAGGCAGTTGGATCTCAGGTAGGAAGCCCACTGTTTATCTCCTAGGGAGCTCTTCACTGGGTCTGGGGTCACCACCAGTAACGTTCACACACAAGGTTTCATTTGAAAGCAGGGTAAGGATGATGCAGTTCTTGGTTCTGGGGCTTTTGTTCCACCAGGGAGCACAATGAAAGGTGGGGAGAGGACAGTAGATCTAAATCTTAGGCTCTGCCAGCTGGGTCTGTGCTGACTTCTCCCAGGTGTGGTGCAGGGTGCTTGCCGCAGTATTGCATTTTGATCACTAAAGGAAAAACAGGTACCCAGGCAGTGCCATCTAGCGGTAAGCCTCAAGGCAGCGTCTATGAGAGCAGAGATTAGCCATCTTAGGAAGTGCGTTTTGCTGTTTAAATTAGGTATAAAAGCTGATCTTTTGCGATGGCTTTCTATGTGAGTATTAGGGTCTAAACAGGTTTCAGAATGTACAAGGATTCTCAAAGGTACAGTGTAATTCATTGCCATGATTAAACAGGGTGTGTGGGTGCAGAATCTGTACCAGATAGTGTCCTTACTGATTTTTGAGCAATGGAAAACCTCAGCTCTTGAAAACTGAAAGACATCAAAATCTCTGGAGGGACTTAAACCTGAGACAGTGAATCCTTTTGCAAGCTCAGCTTTCCTCCTTAGTGCCAATGTCGGATCTAACATCAGCAAAATCATTTTTTGATACACATGGCTTGGAATCACTATTTCCTCTAAAATGTTAGTAAGCATCAGTCAGCATGAAAATTAAAACACACACACACAAATTTAAAATAACACTACTCAGAAACCTATAAAGGGAGAGTTCCTGAGTCTGAAGGAGATTCCTTTTAACTTATCTGCAGGGGATAAAACCAACAGCCTCCCCAAGGACCAAGCAGCACGTCCCACTTCCGGCGCCCCATCACAAAGGACGCTTGGACCCTCGAATCTGCAAGGAGTTTGAGCGGCACAGAAACCCACTTGACAATACCAGCTTCTTAAGTTCACGTCGTTAAGGAGAAGTTTGCAAGTTACAGTTTAGTACAGACAAGCTTCTGCAAAGGGAAGGCGCTCTTCACTCGCGACTGACAATCTCATCACTGGCTCTCTACAGCCTAGACAGTTTATGAATACGACTTCAAACTTTCTTTTGCGAGAAGTCGTGAAAGGAGTGGGAATTTAATAGAGGTAAACTTCAATGTTACCTGGGGTAAAATCTTACAGCTTTAGGTAAAATGTCAATATCCTTAGCATTTCCGCCAAAGGCCCCTTCAGCGGAGTGGCCGGTTAGCTCAGCTGGTTAGAGCGTGGTGCTAATAACGCCAAGGTCGCGGGTTCGATCCCCGTACGGGCCACAATAGAGATTCTTTTGGCCTTCCCACCACCGAAAAAGCTACCTGTAACTCCTTGCCCTTGCACCTACCCCCAGCAACTCTCCGCGCAAACCTCACCTCATTAAAATGCCAACTTCTTTTCTCAAGTTGGGAGGTGAAAGGAAAAAGAAAATGATACAGCCAGGCTCCAGGGGATACCTCTGAAGTGTCTTTCACACTGAACTGTCAGGGGAGAGCATCACAGACCGCCAAGAATCAGTTCCTGGCCAACCCGTTGGGTAGTTGAAAGACAGGTCATTCTCCTTTTGAAAAAGAGACTCGGGATGTGTCTGCGTAAAAAGCCGAGCCAGCCAGGAGTCGAACCTAGAATCTTCTGATCCGTAGTCAGACGCGTTATCCATTGCGCCACTGGCCCACACTTATCTACTGTCTTTCAGTATTACTATTTTTGCTCATCTTCGTGGTTTATACAAAGTCAAGAGGGCTTTTTTTTTTGGTTTGTTAGATCGAGGTTAGAATCTCAAACTGCACTGATTCTGGAATCTATTTTGTTTGTATAATATGCTTTTACAGACAACATTTTCATTTCATTCCAAACAATACTTCTTCACTTATTCTCAGACTTGCTGTGCATTGAAAAATTGGTGCTTTATAGCTGCTTTTGCTGCTTGAACCAATATCTGTTACTTGAGTCAATCTCCACAGACTCCATTAAGTGTTCTCATTCACTTTCAGGTCTTCTCTTCCTTTCTTACCCAGATTATATTATCCACCTCCTAGTTTTGAAGTCTTCTTTCCTGTTTGCATTAATTTTAGATGATTCATCTGTCCACAAAAATGCAAGAAACATGAAATGCAACAAGGAAACAAGAATCCAATAGTTTGCATTTTAAGAAAATTAGAAACGAGGACTTCACTTAGTAACAAATAGAAGACTGGCTTCAATTTTACTTAGTTGGCGAAATAGCGGAAGGTGCAAATGTTTGATAAGAAAAAAAGGGGGGCTGTTTGCATTAAAAAGGAGGCGAGGTTTTGTATGGGCTTGAAAAAGCCAAGTCAGAAGTCAAAACACACCATCTCTGTGGCTGGATTTCCTCACTTGTAATCAAGTATTCGTCTGGTGTTGGCATATACCCTAAAGCTGCCGGCTGTCTGTCATCAAAAAAGGGACAGACAGTGGCTACAAGATTGTCAGCGTCTTCTCTTTGCTGCTACGACATGCATGTTTACCAGATTTAGCAAGCTCATCTTAAAGAGAACAGTATTTCTAGAGTGCTGTGCTTAAAACCCGAGCTCCACGTGCAAGCGGGAGCCTGAACTCAAAAGGACCCCAGACATGCAGCCCAAGAGAGGATTTGCGACCCCAAACTCCGACATATACATTGGAACTGTCACCTGAGGAATTTCTCTTGCGTCTGGGAAATCAAATTCAGGTAAAACAGTACCGCTGTGAGCAGGATTTGAACCTGCGCGGGGAGACCCCATTGGATTTCGAGTCCAACGCCTTA
This sequence comes from Condylura cristata, assembly GCF_000260355.1. Taxonomy (NCBI): domain Eukaryota; kingdom Metazoa; phylum Chordata; class Mammalia; order Eulipotyphla; family Talpidae; genus Condylura; species Condylura cristata. The sequence continues at coordinate 123,812 of NW_004567164.1, forward strand.
ACCACTCGGCCATCACAGCCCGGGAAGGCGTCTTTTCACAGGAGATTAAATGCAAGTTCCGGTTATGAGCTATGTCGTGTACAGAAATGGAACCACTGACCATTGTTGCTTAAGTGTCTTCGAGAGCTTTCTTCCACACCAGGTTGAAATGCTTCAGCGTTTTAGAAACGTGGGAAAGAAATCTTGGTAGCATCCTTGACTTCACATATTCTCTCCTTTTGTTACAGGGCAACCCACTTTCACGTATGTCAGGGAATTACTACCTTCCCAACGATCTAGATCTGAAAAAAAAAAATCTCAACAGCTACCAGCCTGATCCAAGACACCTTCATCTGAAATATGAAATAGTGCAAACATCTTTTACTAGGTTTCCCTTCTTCCACACTTCCCAGTCCCACAGACGATTTCATGAAAAGCAGTGAGAGAGCTTTTAACGAGTACACTTAATGGCACAGCTTAGCTCAAAACCCAACAGCACGTCATTTCTTCAGAGTAAAGCCAACGTCCTCCTTGCGCCTACGGGGTGACCCCAACTCTCATTTCTCCAGGGGCGAGACCCCTTCTCCCTCATTCTGCTGAGTTGCCGCGGCCCTTCTGTTCTTCCTTGCGTATGTAGACCCACCCGCCCGTTGCTCTCTTAGGGCCTTTGCACTGTCTCCTCTCCTGGGAGTCCTCTTGTTTTGAGATGGGACCGGCACAGCCCCGCCCACATCAGGTCTGCTCTCAAATATCACCTTATCGGTGAAACACAACATGAACTGATCCTAAACCCAGGAACTCTCGGTATCCCAGGGCTCCTCTCCACTCCTGGCTTTCTTTTTCTCCCTATCAGTGATGATCATTCAGCATGCTATCTAACTACTTGTTTATTATAAGCGCTGTCCGCCTTCTCCATGCCAATGCGAAGACCATAAGGGCAGCTGTGTGTGTGTGCGCACACATGAGCTTTGCATTTCCATTACCTAGTAAAATGTTTGGCACACGGGCGACATTTAATAATTATTTGTTGAAAATGCACGGAATAGGTTTTAATATGGCATTTTGAGAGGGGAATGAGAGTGACAGGTTGTCACTGCACTCCCCTGACATTGATGGGTACAGATTTTTCCAGGCTTCCAGGATGCCTGAGGGCAGGGAATGGAATCTTGGGGATAGATGGATGGAGAAGCCAGACTGGCTGAAGGGGTGGGGTGGGGGGGAAGGGGAGCATTAGGGAAGTGGGCTGGTTGGCTCTCACCTCCAAATCAGGGTCCCTGCACGAGAATCCTCTGTCTAACTAGAATTTTTCTGACACTTGCATTCAAGGGCAACAATCTGCATATATTTTTAAAGGGAATATTGTCTTGATTAGCACAACTATTCTTCATACTCATTCCCTGTAATGAAAAAAAAAAATCAACCTTTCATTTGTTCTGAAATATCCACATCCCCGTTTTCTCCAGGAGGCCAATGTTAATAACAGATCTGTTGGTGAAAGTAACATGCTACCTCTGGTTACTGCCGTCCATGATCTTGGAGTTTCTTCACATCTGACTTTCTCTGTCTCTCCCAACACTGGCAAAATCGCTTACATTTTCCATGCTCAGCTTTACCCTCATAATCTCTGTGTCTTTCCACAAGTCCCTCCTTCTAGAAGATGTCAACAGCTAAGCCACTCAGAGTAAATACCAGCTCCTAAGTGTACAGCTGGTCTGTTTGAGCTTGAGCAAAGCATTTCATCTCTCCATTCCTCAGCACCCGGCGCCTACACACATGGTTGATGTCAGTAGGAATGGCAGCTGTCTTTGGGACTTGCTTTCTTAGTTTAGATAGGAAAAATGAATAACGGCTTGATTCAATCGCTGCTAGTATACGGTAGCTATGATTACTGCTCTATTTGTTTCTTCTTGCCTATTGCTAATTTCAAGAACATGACAAGTGAAGGATATCAGAATATGGCACCCCAAAAAGGCCCCTTTGGCACCAGGTGAATTTGAAGGTAATTGAGAAAAAGCAAAAACTGGAGGGTTCTCTGTACTTTCTGCCTAAAACCAGGACATTAATTTCCTATCTCTCTCTCTCTCTCTCTCTCTCTCTCTCTCTCTCTCTCTC
>NW_004567164.1:126002-143575 GCF_000260355.1 Condylura cristata
TCTCTCTCTCTCTCTCTCTCTCTCTCTCTCTCTCTCTCTCTCTCCAGGAAAGCAGCTCCTTACCAAAGGAAACTTTGTGTCCCTTAGAGTCCCCATACATTTGCCTTCTCAAAGAAAAGGCTGCAGAAACCCAACAACCTTTCCTTTGCCTAGTTTTCTACAACTATATCACTCTTTGTTAAAACGGTATAAAGAAGCTTTTGAGTCTAACTTCCTTGGGTTTTCACTTATTTTCTATGAAGCCTGGGCACATAAAATTGTATTAAAATTATTAACATCAATAAAATGTCAATAATAGTTTTTCTCCTGTTAATGTCCTTCGTGGGGTTCATTAGTAGTTTCAGTTACAAACCTAATACTAGATGTCCTGCCTTGAGGTTAGGAAATCAATGTTCAAAACAGTTTTCCTGGAGTGTCTTTTTTTTTAGGGGAGAAATCAAATACTGCCCAAAATGAGCAGCGATGTAAGAAAATCAATACTTTCATCACAAATGAAAAAATAAACCGTGCCGGAAACGAGTGTGCAGGGTACGTTACGGCATAGAGGGCTTTCACGGCGGGATTTTAAAGACGTCTTGGGGGAAAAAAACCCCAGATCGAAGCAGGAGCGAGAAAAAACAAGCAAAGAGAAAAGCGCAAGGAACTTGGTGAACGCGGAGGGGCCGAGCTGGAGGCGGGAAGGACGCGCGGGGTGGGCACGCCGTGGGGTCGGCGCTTGGGGCGGTTTGCGCGAATGTTGTGGGGTCTAACAACAGTCTGGACCGCAAAATCCCGCTTCCTCTTCTTCCCTGACCCAGATGCCCAGATAAGGGGCCACGTGCGCTTCAGGCTCGCAAGCGCCAAGGCAGACGCCCGGGGGCCTCAACTGCGAGCTGAAAGCGCGGGCGTGGCGGACCCCGACTCCGTCGCCCCGTGCGGGCGCGGATTTCGCCGAGGGGCCGCGGGCGCAGACCGCAGGGTGCGCCGGCTGTGTCTCCGCGGGTTGCGCTTTCCGCCAGCGTTACGTCCCCTCGGAAGGAAAACCCACCCGGGAGCTCATGATTTTTAAAATATTATAATAGCTTATTTGTACATCACGTTGCGCCTTTTCCCATCTCAGTTGTAGTCCCCATGGGCTTCGCATCACCCGTTCACCGGTGTGCCCTCCCTCCCCCCATTCCCCACTCCATCCCCATAAAATGCCTCTGGTATATAGTTGTCTTTATTATTATTACTACTACCCCTCCCCCATCCTTGGTGCTCCTGCTATGAGTGACACCATCCGGTATTTTTCCTTTTCCTTCTGGCTTATCTCACTAAGCATGGTCCCTTCCAGCTCCATCCCCGTTGCTGCAAAAGGCATGAGTTTATCTTTTTGATGGCTGAGTAATATTCCATTGTGTCGAGGCACCACATCTTTTTCATCCAGTCACCTACTTTTGGGCATTTGGGTTGATTCCATGTCTTTCATATTGCAAATAAAGCCGTGAGCTCGTGTTTTCCAGCAAAGTGTGTCACGAAGCCCGCCAACCAGCCCCGTCTTGTTTCCGAGGACGAGCTCAGAGGCTCTATCCCTGCTGGGGCCCCGGCAGCAGGTTGCTGCGTCCTGCGAGGAAGCCGCGTTCCTGTCACCCAGGCCCGGCGGTTTCCGCAGCGGGTGAGCATCCCGAGTCTCCGCAGGCCGCAAGTGGGGCGCGGGGTTCCGTCCGATCCAGGGTCCGGCGCGGCTCCCAGGGTCCCTCGCGGGGCGCACCCCAGTTGTGGCCTCAGCCTCTAGGGGCGGGCGGTCGCGGCACGCAGGGCGAGAGTCGGCCGCATCCCAGACGGGTTCTAGGGGGTTGATTTGGGGGGGAAGAGCCCTCTTCTGACCCCTTCCGCCTCCGCACAACTCCTCTCCCGGCCCATCCCGGGGAGTCCCGGAGCTCCGCCTGGCTGGACACTGATCACCACGGTGCCTGCCGCAGACTGCCGCGTCCTCGGGCGCTCGGGAGCGCCCAGTTTGCGGGCGGAGCTCCTTGTCTTCTTCCAGTACACCGGAGAGTCACTCCGCGGGAGCCCCACGGCCCTCGGCCTCCGCAGAGCCAGGGAGCGAGACTCGCCGGAGCGCGCGGGCGGGGTCTGTGCACGGTCACCGTCGGTGCACAGCTCGCGGGCCTGAGAGGGTCCCTTGGCAAAGAGACAGTGCGAGCTTCTGCAGGGGGAGTCAGCCATTTATTACTGCTTTTGATGTATGGACAGATTTTTGAGTATCTTGTTTCATTTTCACATTTGGAGAAGTCTTTTTCCCTTAGACTGCGAGCAGAATTCAGATGAAGTTATTGGAGCATTTTTTTAAAGGGCATGATTGAGATCCAGTTTCCATGTTTTCATTAAAATATCCTGGGCCCCAAAAGGAGCGCCCCGGTCTGTGCACTTTCGGAGTATCCCTGACTAAATGGGAACAGATACAGAAGGGAAAGAAAAAGAAAATGTGTTTCCGCCCGGTTTCGAACCGGGGACCTTTCGCGTGTTAGGCGAACGTGATAACCACTACACTACGGAAACCGACTGCGCAAGGCGCGCTCGGAAAAGCAAACGTTTCTCGATGCCCTCGCTCCGCCTTGCAGAACAGCTCCCATTCAATGGCATCAGCACTATCCGCATCAGCAGAAACACGTTTGCCATATTCAGAGTAGCCGGTTCGGAAAAGCCCCTACGCTGGAAACTGCAATTGTGAATGTCCCACATATGTTATAACGTGTCTTACAGAGTAACAACCACGTACCGTTTAGTGTGAAGTATTCAATTCTTGTGAAAGCGCCTGTCACTGAGTACATTGCATTTGATTTCAAGGGGATCTTTAAAATCTCATCGTCCTGACACAATTGCAGTCCCAGATGTTTAGAGTGGAGCTGCTCAGGCTGCAGCTCCGCGCACGTTACTAAGGATGGGAGGCGTCTGTAGATTGACAAGTAGTCTTAAGAGATGTCTTAGGAAAACAAGAGAGACAACGAAAACGAGCACCTTGGCTTCCAGGATTTGATGTCTTTTTCAGGTTTTCAAGTCTCCAAATGCTTTTTCACTTGCCTAGAGCCTCTTATTAGATGCTTCATGTTTGGTCACTAACCATTCTTCTTTTAGCACTACATAATATTCTCCTTGGAAAAAATGTCAGAGATGTCCTACAGGCCAGAATCAGCTTAAAAGTAGAAACAGCGTTAACAGTACTCAATTTAAAGCTTAAATCTAACCCCCATCGCCAATCCCTTCCTTTAGAGTAGGACTAAAGGGAAAGTGCGAAGAGAAATGGCAGGTTGCTATAAATGTGAATAGCCAGGAATAGGGAGAGGATTTGAAATCTCCCCCACTAACCACTGAGCACAGCCTTCAATGCACTGTTTGCTCCTCAAAGATAACTGATGAATACTTTTACATACTACTTTGAACTGAATAAAAGCCACTAGCCAGTAGTCCATTGTAAAAAACTAACAAAAAACGTTATGCATGTCAACTCTGTTCCTAGTGTGTCGTAGGTTCTGAGGTTTCACTGAGGTTTCAAAAAAAATTTTTTTTTGCTCAGAAAAATCAGAGGTTGTCTAAAGGCACGTTTCTAAAGCTGTTCAATCTTCACTGATTGCAAAGGGTAGGGCAGACCTCAGCTAGACCTGGTTACCTCTCCACCGCTCACATCAGGACAAACGTTGCGAACATATTTATTTGGGTAAATAGTTTTTTATTTCTGCTGCCTTGTACGAAGCACCCCATTTTCTCTAAGCAAGACTTGATTACAGGATTCCTATTCACCTAGCGAAAATTTCTTACATCAGAAGAAATTATGAAAAGCACAACACAGGCCCCGCTGGGATTCGAACCCAGGATCTCCTGTTTACTAGACAGGCGCTTTAACCAGCTAAGCCACGGAGCCAAGCTTACAGGTTTTTCTGATCCCACAATATTTAGATATAAAGTCTCTAAAGTGCACTAGAATTAGTTTCGCTAATTCTAGTAATTCCTTTGCTGGGCAACTCCAGACCAAAAAAAGAATGAAACATCTGGTTGCGGTCAAAGCCAAAAAAAAAAAGAACATTCTAATTTTGGATATATGGATGAAGATAAGGGCTGGATTGACATGACCAGCTCCAGTTGGAAAACTGTCCCCGTGTGGACACCACTAAGAGTAACAAAGTCTCTGGTCACAAGGCCAGACCTTTGATGAACCCCCAAAGGAAAAATGCCTTGATTTTCCATTAACCACCGTTTTATTTTAACCACATCTGTTCTCTTCTCTATTCATACATAGGAGGGGTTACTGGTTGATGGTTAGCACATGTCTGACACATAGCTGCTGAAAGAACTCTGAGGATATGGGTTGCAAAATGTCAGCCCCCCTTCTCCCCCCCCCCCCCCCCACACACCTTGATCTTGGTTCACAGAGGAGCTGGTCTCTGAGCTCTGCCCTCGCCTCAGCAGGAGACACACTGCTCAGAGTAACAGCTGTTCCCCTGGGGAGAAGCTCAAATTCAAGTCTGGCTGACTGAGGAATCCCAAACCTGCCCTCCTCCTGTGGGCCTTCATCAGGACATTCTGGAAGGACCGATTTGGGTTCAGCCTCCCCTGTGAAATTGACCGAGGCAGTTGGTACCCCCATTCTAAGTCACTTCTGCCTGGCCCCATTGCTGTTTTCCTCTCTCTCACAGCTTTTGATTCCAGGAGCTTCCCTAATACTCCCCACCCCCTGCTTCCCAGGAACCCACCATGACAATGAGCAAGTGGCCGAGGCCCACTTTGATTTCAAAGTGAGTGAGTGTGACCAGGCTTTCAGAAATCATTTATCCCAACAACTGCCCTAGTAAAGCAAGAATAATGACCACAATAATATTTTGATCTACAAACGTTCCAAAATTTCTCCATAGAGCACAACAAATAGTATTAGTGCTAGTTGATTAAACAAACACAAGTACTACTAGTTGATTAAACAACTACTAGTTGATGAAACAGACAACAAAAAACATACGAGAGGCATTGGGGACACCACGAGCACAAACGCCTTCCAAAAAAAAAAAAGTGCACAAATTTAGTGAAAAGTGCTAAAGGACCAGACGAATAATTCATTAAAACAGAAGCCAAACCTTGGGGGAAAAAATGTCATTTTTAGGTAGCTAGAGGATTTGATAGTCCTATCTAGGAATAATGAATATCAGGATCTAAACCCTTCACGTGCTAGTAGTGGCTATTGAAAACGCTCTCTGTGTACACGCACACAAATCCTTGCAAATGGTGGGAAGGGGCATCGAGGCTTTTTGGATTTGTTTTTAACGTCCCTGGGTCAATGAACTTCTGAAAAAAACCAATACCTGTGATTCAAAACCAGTGGTGGCGGGAGAAGGGGAGCAGAGTCGAGGAGCGCATGGAGGGGTACTCCGGAGTAGGGGCTCACTGGCCTGTCCCTGGGGTGATATTTGCCCGCAGGGGCCCAGGAGGGCCTGGAAGAGGCGCACCTGCGGGGGCGCAGAGCTTCTGAGTTTCCTGCCTCCTTCCTCCGCACTGAGTAGCCCAGACCCCAGCGCTCGGACGTCTTCGCGATCCAGATAAAGACTGTCACTCGAAACTCACCCGCTCTCGCTTCCTTGGTCCTTGCCCTGCACCGCCAGGGTCCTTGGGGGGCCGAGGTGCCCAGGTTTTTTCCGTGGTTCTTCGCCCCGGCTGCCCTGCCTGCTCTCGGGCGCCACCACGCGTCCGGATCAGGGACTGCAGCGCCAAGGGCCAGACGTTCCTGCGCTTGGGCCCCAAGTCCCGGTCCGCAGCGGCGGCTCCGGGGACCCGGTAACCGCAGAGCCACCCCGAGCCCAGGAGGCGAGGGGCGCGGCCTCCCGGGTACAGCTGACCCCCCAGAATGTCCTCCAGGGCTAGGAAGGGGTCTGGGCCCGCGCGCGGAGCAGCGTCCTCCGAGCCCCGCTGGGGCTCGGGGATCCGGGTCCAAGTCCCAGGACGCCCCGCTCGCGGCTTGAATCTTTCTGGGTCCAAGGCGGCGGCTTCAGAAACACTGTTTACCCGGAAACACCGTTTCTTACGGCAAAATACGGAGTTTTCCCTTCTCCTTTCTTACAACATATGGCAGGAAAACATTTGTTTACGCGCCATTTAGAATTTGGACAAGAAGCGTGAGCGCCCTGGCCGGTTAGCTCAGTTGGTTAGAGCGTGGTGCTAATAACGCCAAGGTCGCGGGTTCGATCCCCGTACGGGCCAAGCGTGCGGACTCGTATTTTGCCCTACGAGGCTGCTTGCCATTATTACCTTACCCACCCTCCGAGAAAGTGCGTTTGAAGAACTTTCTTGGCACTTTCCCTCCAACTCCCTTGCCAGCGGAATTGGCACCTTAAGCTCGCGCAGAGGACCGACACCCCAAAAGCAAACTGGGAGCAGAAACTTCTCCGTTAGAAGAGGCGCTCGCAAGGTCCTCTGCTCTGTTTTTCCGTAAAGAAATTCTCGTGCAGAGAAACTTTTTTTATTGCTTCCTCCGAAAACAAATTGTAAAGCCATCCATCTTTCATCCTGCCTCCCTGTTCAGTTTGAGATCTGATTTAATATGAGAAAGAAAAATATCCCTAAGGAAATAAAGATATGTTTAAAAATTTCCCTTCGATCTTTATCCCATCAGCCTCCATATCATCTACCTGCCACTAGTAAACTGTGCTTAGTTTTGTAATTATCCTCATTTTCTTTATGCACATATACATAAACATTCATGTTGCTTTTATTTTTCTTCTTTTGCACGTAAAGGACAGCATAATTATTTGCTCACTGCTTTTGCAATTTTTAAATTGCGTTTGCAATTTTTAAAATATATCTCTTGAACACTTCAAGTTGCATTTCAACCTGGTCCACTGTCAAAATCAGAGTTTAAAAGATTTGGTCCGACCAGGAGGCTTAACTATTATACAAAGTGTAAGCTTTTCTAACCCAGCTGGTGGAACTGATAAGACTGTAAGGACAGTCTCCACAACACCAACAAAGGAGTTTTTTCCCTTCCCCATATGATTGTCAAAAGCGTCCATGCTTCCTATTTTTCTGATCATTTTCTTGCACATGGCTCAGAAAGCTATTTCTATTCTTATGCTTAGTGTGCTCAATACAAACATGAATTCTCTTGGCAAGAATCTGGCCCTTTATCTGTGTGTCCACCTTAATGCCAACTGCATGCTGGGTATCAGTAAGGACAGTTCCAGTGTTGCCATGGTAACACATGGGCATTCCTTTTTGAAGTGTCAGTGTCCACCCCCTTGATGGCTAACATATCGCCTTTCTCGTGGATTCCTATGTATGTGGCCAATGGAGCAAATGCATGTTTTCTAAAAGGCCCAGGTAACATATAGGGACTCCTTCTCTCACCCTTCATGCCACTCATTTTGGCTGACTTACTGGAAGATGGCGCTTGAGGCCAAAGCTTGAAAAATCTTCCTATAGATATATTGTCAATCACCATTGAATGAGGATAACTGAAACCTCAGAAAGCAAAACAACAGGTAAGGGATAGTTGCCATACTTACACAGACAGGCAAAGGAACCAAAGATGTGTAGATCCCTGGATTCCTGTCCCACACACCAAAATAAATAAATAAATGAAAGGATGACCCAATTTGTAGGAGACTCTTGCTGAGTAGCCAACTTCTGCCTGTAGACAGGTGGTTTATAGTCCCAGGAGGGTTCAGGAAAAAGGACACAAACTTCATTAGAATGGTAGAGGACAAAAGAATCTGTCTCAGGGCCTCCTTGGTGGTGCAAGGGGTTAAAGCGTTGCACTGGGAAGCTATCCTCAGCCACTGGAGCATGAGGTTGATCCCCAGCAACAGAGTGACACACATGGTGCCAGAGACCTCTCCTGTCTTGCCCACTGCTCCTCTCAGCAGTGTGTTTTGGTCAATCCACCTGTCCTGTTCCCCATTCTGTCTCTGGTGAATCTTCATACCCCACCCCCAGCACCTCTGGTCTGTTCTTGTATGCATAAATAGATAAATCTTTTTTTTTTTTTTTAAAGAAGGATCTGTTTCAAGGCTGCTTCTGCCTTCTATTACAGATAGAACAACATGAAAATTAAAAGTGTAGGTAGGCACAAATTTGAACATACTTATGCATTTAGCACACAGATTAAGAAACACGTGTTCTGATTAAAAAAAATATTTATGCATACAGAACAGAGGTATAAGCCAGAGTTGCAGGGGCATTGAGAGGATTCATCAGCGTCAGAGAGGTGAGCAGAACAGGCAGAGTAACAAAGCACATTGCTGAGGGGGGCAGCGGGTGGGTCAGGAGAGGTCTGCTACACCATGTGGGTCACTCGGCGGGAGGCAAACTCACACAGAGGCTGCTGCAGACAGCTTCGTAGTAGTAGTGCTGTGCTTTAACCGGTTGCACCACAAAGGAATGCCCGTTCTGACTTTTGATTTTCAGAAAACCATGGTTTAAAATACTGCCTTATTGCTCAGTTGATTGGCAGCTTCCTGGCAACTCACGCTCTTGAGGGAGCATCTCACACCCCTCGTTCCACTCCTGGCTGGATGGCGAGGTGGCTAGATGGCTGGATGGCTGGGTGGCTGGGTGGCTGGGTGGAAGGAAGGAAGGATAGCTGGCTGCCTGGAGCTTCATCCATGTGTTTCCATTTGTTAGGAGAATGAGGTTTGGGTTATAGATTATAGATTAATGAGATTGTCGTGAGTCGATGATGATAGAAGATATAGAAACCTAGGATTTATTTTACTATTCTATTTTTGTACCTATACGTTTGAAAAATTTCCACACAATCTCTGTCAAACCCGACAGGTCCCGGGGCTATTTACAAGACAGCGCAGCAGAACTGAAGACGCCAGCGGTTCTACCGCGCTAGACATGACCACAGAGACTCAGAAACCTCCAAGCATCCTAGAGCGACCCGAGAAGGCCTTCATGGCGCCAAGCCAGCCCGTTCCCTAGGCGACCCCGGAAGCCCGCGCGTGCGCGTTCTTGTTTTCCCGGCATTCCTTCCGCCTCCCGGAGTCCAGTTCTTGGAACCCGTGGAGGAGCAGGTGGCATTACCTGGGTGGCGGGCGGAGAAGCCACGGCGAGCCGGCGCTCCCGCGGGGCGTTTGGGAGGGAGCGAGATGGACGACCCGGCGCAGACTCGCGGGCCCGGCGCAGACTCGCAGCGGCCGGGCCTGGACCTGCCGCCGGAGCCGCCTGACCGGTGGGCGCTGAGCGGTGGCGGTGACCGTGGGGGCGGGCGGCACGCGGGCTTCTGAGCTGCAGGCGCTGGAGAACAGCCGTCGCCCGAGGCCTGCACTGCTTGGGTGTGCTGCCTGGTGACTCTGGAGCTGGGCTGGGGGACGAGGGAGGCTCTGTCTTTTCAGGCCCTGCACTAGGCCAGCACAGACTAAGGTGCTCGGTGCTCCGTGACTCCGAGTGTGTGTTTTCTCAGTTGTCGCTTTCCCCAGCTCCCAACAACCTCTAGCCTCTGCTAACCTCCAACCAACGTTACTATTTTCTTAAGGCTCTTCTCATGCCTTTCATTCATGCATCTGTGGTCTTACCCATCAAAAAGCAAGGTCATGTGTGCTTTACGAATCATGGACGTGTGCTTGCTTCGGCAGGACATATCAGAGTAGATTAGCTGACCTCTGCACAAAGAGAACACGAAAATTCGTGAAGCAGTCCATATTTAAAAAAGAAAAATTGAATGCCAGAAATGGGAGCCGAGTCGGTACTTTTAAGTTTTATAGCAGCCACATTTAAAATGAAGAAAAAAGAAACATATTATTGATGGAATTAGTGCATTTAATGTATAATAAAGCCTACTATATGCATAATGTATAACATATAAACCCTTTCAGTCTCTAAAGGACACCGGAAGTCATCGTCCTTTTGGCTATTGTGAATATTGCTTCTGTCAGAAGTGGGTGTACAAATATCTGCAAGACCCTGCTTTTGATTCTGTGGAATATATATACTCAGAAGTGGAACGACAGGGTCATAGAATGCTACTTTTAATTTTTTGAGGGTAACACTAAAAAAAGCATTGTTCTTTTTTAGGTGGATAAAGTGGAGGAAAGCGAATTCCTGGACAGCAGGATTGTAAATACACGCAGCCCTGAGAAGCAGCTTGGCAACTTTGGTTAAAATGTGTCACGACCGCAGGTAAGTCTGGGGAGGGAAGCTTTATAGATCACAGGCGTGTGGGGGTCACTTGCATAACACCCAGTGCCATCCAGTGGAACTTTCCAGAATGATATGAATGGCCTACGCTATGTTGTCCAGTGTGGCCGTCACTAGCCACATGTGGCTATTGAACACTCGAAGTGTATTTTTGCTTTATTGACCTTCGTTGTCATCTCTTTAGCTCCAGATGACTAGTGGCCACCAAATTGCACAGTACAACTCTAGGCTGTAGATTTAAAAAGGAAGGTGACATGGGGCCTCTCTGGTGGTGCAGGGGATTTAGTCTCAGCACTATGAAGCTATCGGCAGCATGATTTTGATCCCAGCCAGGGAGTGACCCACATGGTGCTGCAGACCCCTCCTGTCTCCCCGCTGCTCCCCTCAGCAGTGGGTTTCAGTAGACCTGCCTGTTCTGCTCCCTGCTCTGTCTCTGGGAATCCTGTAACCAATCCCTGCCCCTGCACCTCTGGCCTGCAGCCCAGCTCTTGTATGCATTAAAAGGAAAAAAAAAAGGAAGGTAACATAATCAGATTTACATCTCAGGATGATTATTTTATATCCATAATGTAGAGAATGTGTTAATGTGTTGGAGAGGGTCAAGACCCAAAGCAATAAAATCAGTTAAGAGACTCTTGGAAAGAGAATGAAGTGTGTATCAGTTTGAGTCCCCTCCTCAGTTATCAGCCCTTCTTTTTTTTTTTTTTTAAAGATTTATTTATGCATGAAAGAACTGGGGTGTAGGCCAGAGGTATGGGAGTGAGAAAATTCACCTGAGACAGAGCGGGGAGCAGAACAGGCAGATCTACTGCATACACTGCTGAGGGAGCATGGGGGCGACAGGAGAGGTCTGGTGGGCCCTGTGGGTCACTCCCAGGCCGGGGTGGACTCGTGCTGCAGTGGTTAGTGCTGCGCTCTAACCCCTTGCGTCACTTCATTGATTTTGCTTTAAAGGAAGTGACTTTTCTAAGATACAATCTTTATAAGAGACGGGGGTGTGACTTGGAAGGAATTCTCTACCTGTTCTTACCTTTCTGTGCCCTTTTCTCTTCCCTTCTGGAATGCACTAGAGTTCCTATAGGAACAGCAGCTGTTGTGTGACTGTGATGGGAAAAGCCACAGGACAGACAGTGAAGCAAGAAGACGGGCATCCAGGGACAAGACATTCCTGAGCAGTGGTGCAGCCTCGATGATTTACCATGGGGCCCCTTAGCCAGTGGCCTGTTAGCGCCTTTCTTTGTAACCCACGGGGTTAGCGTTTTCTGTTGCAGTGAATCCCGTCCTAACTAGCAAAGATGGACTCGCACCTGTAATATGCCGTACATTTTTTAAAAAGATCTATTTATTTATGTGTACAAGAAGTGGGGTACAGGCCAAGGTGTGGGGGTGACGGGATTCACCAGAGATAGAGTGGGAAGCAGAATAGGCAGATCAATGAAATACACTGCTGAGGGGAGCAGAGAGGAGCAGCAGGTGGGTCAGGAGTGGTCTGCCACACCATATGGGTCATCTCCCTGGCTGGGGAACAGACTCCTGCTGTGGTGGCTATGGACAGCTTCACAGGCTGCGCTCTCCCACTGTACCACCAGGAAGGGCTCTATGCCAGTACATTCTCAGCCCTTTTGTGTACTAACTTTTGGCATCCGTCAAAGTGGTCTCTGAGCCAGTAGCTTCATCCTGACCTACAAGCTAAATATGCTCATCTGGAGGCTTCACCCCAGGCCTGGGGCAGGGGGGTGTTTTAACAAACCCACAAGGCAACTAGGATGTATCCTGGAGCCTTACAGCTGTGTCTCTGTAGAGGATTCAGTATGAAAGCAAGAGCCGAGCGGACGGAGCCAGGAGCTCCTGAAGTCACTGCCAGACAGCACCGCTGAGCCGTGTCAAGTAGGACCATGTGCGCACAGGATTCAAGAAGCGCTGTGGGCCAGAGAGTCCTGTGTGTGTGCTTTCTGAGAGGGAGTGCATGGAGAGACCATATACCTGTGCCACCTCTCCCTGTCTGTGGGCGACAGGTAACTGGTATGTGAAGCCCATAAATGCTCCAATTCCTACCCAAGGGATGTCACCCTGGGAATCTCCTCCCAGCCCTTACTTGATTTCGACGGTGCTGCCCTGGACTTTGAGATGCTGTTGTAAAAAAGAATCAGCCTTGGAGGGATCTTGTATCTCTGGCATGTGGGAGAGACAGAATCATTAAGAGCCAATGTTAGAGAACAGCGTGTATAACTTCCAGGATGTTTTTCTAGGTATCACTCCCCTGAATGCAGTGAGTGATCCACAAATCCAAAGGAATAGTGAACAAAGCACAGAAATGAAACGAGCTTGGGAGAGAAGGCCCAGGGGAGGCAACTGTTCAGACCCCTATCCCTGCTGTTAGAAATGAGGCTGCCATGAACAACATGTGCAGATTTCTGTGTGGACATGAGTTTGTCCACTTATGTATGTATTTTAATTACATATTTGTTCTGTATCGTGTTATTAGATACCTAGGCACTGAACATTGTTATATCTCTTACAAAATGTCTCTTGACATGACAAAATGCTTCTCTGTTATAAAATGTCTCTGGTAATACTTCTACAATAAAGTCTACAGTATTTTTTTCCTGTTAGAGCTCGTACATCAACCCTTGCATAGTTCACCCTCATGCTGTATCGCTTTCTCTGTTCATTAATTTTTCTAGCCCTGGTCTTTCTCAGGATGCTTTTAACATCATAAAATTGCTGTTTTAAACATTCCTGTGTGTTCAGTTCTGGGCATTAAGCATATTCACAGTGTTGTACACCACCACAGTGACCCATCTCCAGAGCCAAACAAAAACTCCGAACCCCTTAAGTAAGACTTCTCATCCCCACCTTTCTCCAGTCTCTGTTGGAGGGCAGGGCGAGGGGCATCCCAGAACTCTCAAACCTGCCTGTCTAAATAGGTTCCGCAGCTTCCCTGTCAAGACAAAACATACTCTAAAGCATAGGACCCTCAATGGAAAGGAACGTTAATACAGCCAGTGTATAACAAGGAGATGCGAAGGAGAAGGTAAAGAAGCTTCCAAATCGTTACCTTCCTGGCGTGGGTAAATGCCCAGCCAGACAGGGTTGGTCCAAAGCAGGGCCGCAGAGGCCTGAAAACCTGTCACAGTCTAAGTCACCTTCTGGTGGGGACTCAGGAAAGGGGCAGAAGGGCCGAGCACGTCTGAGACAGAAAGGGGTTAGTCTCAGACCTGTGCAGTGATGGCAGCCACTGCAGCACACTTCGATCCCGGGCCAGGGAGTGACCCCCAGCGCAGCGACCTCTCCTTTCTTGCCCACCACCCCCTTCAGCAGTGGATTTCAGTTCTGTTCCCCACCTGTTCTGCTCCCCACTCTGGTGAATCCTCTCACTCTCCCACATCTCTGGTCTACACCCCATCTCTTGTATGCAGAAATACACCTTTAAAAAAAAAAAACCAGCAAAGTCAAAATCAAGATAAACCCTGCCATTGTTGACCTCCCCATAGGTCTGTCACCCACGTCTATTTCAACCAGTGCAGGACTAAGAAGCAAGAGCCGCTTCTTCACATGTCTCTGCCCCGTGCCCGCTTCAGGTCTCCTTTTTCCTCCTCCAGCCCCCTCTCCAGCTTCTCCTTTCCTGATGCTGGTCTACGCTTTTATGTGGGGCAGGGAACCTGGAACCTCCCTTTTCCTGGGGACCAGCCTGTCACAACCATGCTTTCTGTCTCTGAATTTGACTGTTTTAGGTATCTCACATAACAGAATCATAAAATACTTTTCCTTTGGGTCTGGCTTATTTCACTTAATGTTTTTAAGGTTTGTTTATGTTGTAGCTTGTATGAGAATTTCATTTTTCAGGTTAAATAATATTCCATCATTAATATGCGTACTGTGTTTTGTTTATGTGTTGATAGATGATTTGACTTAATTCCACATTTTGATGATTATGAAGAGCGGTGCTGTGGATTTTGCCATGCAAGTTTGAGTCCCTGATGCTCTTTTCAGTACACCCCTAAAGGTTGAACCGATGTCTTTCCATTGATTGGTGTCCATTTTCTCTCAGCAGTGTTTACAGTTTTCAGAGAACACCCCTTTCTTAGCTTAAGTTTACCTCAAGTATTTTATTCTTGCCGATGCTATTGCAAATGGAAATATTAATTTCCTTTTTGGAAATTTTGTTCATTGTTAATATATGAACACACAATTGATGTTATGTGTTGATTCTGTATCCTCCCATCTTGCTGAAATTATTTATTAGCTCATCCTTTTTTGTGGTGTTCTAAGGGTTATCTCCACATAAAATCATGTCATCTGCAAGCTGAAATAATTTAATTTCACCTTTCTAATGTGTGTGACTTTTATTTCTTTTTCTTCCCTGCTTGCTCTGAATAGAGGTGATAATAGTATGCTGAATACAAGTGGTGAAAACAGGGATTCAGATTTTGCTTTGGGTTAAGGTGCGGGAAGCTTCCAGTTCTTCCCTCATGGAATATGATGTTTGCTACGGACTTTTGTAAATGCTTTGTATCATGTTGACAAAGTTTCCTTTTGTTCCTAGTTTATTGCGCGTTTTTATCTGGAAAGAATGCTGCATTCTGTCAAAACACTTTTTATGAATCAATCAAAATGATCAAGTGCCCCTTCCACCTACGTTCTGCTAAGTGGTGTGCAATACCACTTACATGTTACGTTCCAGTAAATGGATACTTGGCGTGGCCTATAATCCCTTTAATATGTGGATGAATCAACTTTGCTAGTATTTTTTGAGAATTTTTGCGTCAATATTCATAAAGAATTTTTTTAAATTTCATTGTTTCTAATACCTTGTCTTACTTTGGGCAGGGGAATGCCAATTTCATAGATTGTGTTTCCTCCTTTTCAGTGTTTAGGAAGAGTTTGGGAGGACTGGCATTCTTTATTAAGTATTTGGTAGAATTGCCACTGAAACCATCTAGGTTTGGCTTTTCTTTGTAGTGAGTTTTTTTTTCTTCTATTTCAATATACTAGCTATAGATCTATGCAAATTTTTGTTTATGTTTCACTTTTGGTGAATTGTATTTTTCCAGTAATTTGTGTGGATTCCATTTACGCTTCTGATAGGCTGGGATACCACTTTTCATAGTATTCTTTTCTGATCATTTTCCTTTCTGTAAAAATCTGTAGTAATGTCCCCTCTGTCATTTCTATCTATTAATTAGAGTCCCTATTCATTACCTTTTTTTTCCTTTTTTTTTTTTTTAGTCAGTTCAACTAAGCATTTGTCAATTGTGTTGAAGTTTTCAAAGAACCACCTTTTGGTTTCACTGATTTTTAAATACTCTTTCCAGCCTGCACGTCCCGATGGCCAGGTCATTCTAACTGACTGCCCTCGTTTGTGTCTGATGGCTTTGTCAACAGGCCAGTCAGCTTCATGTGGGTTGTGTGTAGACATTTTTTTCATGCAAACATACTCACTAGACTGCAGATGGGCCCTTGGGAAGTTTCCCAGCCTCTAATGATTATGAATGGGTTTCTGGACATTCCAGTAAATAGATCTGTGAGATGTGTTCTAATTTCTACTAGACAACTATCAACCCCTAGGATGTAGGATGACTGGTTTTAGTGGCAGGAAAGCGAGGGATGTGAAGGTCCATCCCAAAACGCTAGAACAGAAAAATTCCAAAAGCTAAAGATTTCCTGGACATACCTTTCCGGTTCTAATTCCCACGTCCACGGGTGTTTCCGTAGTGTAGTGGTTATCACGTTCGCCTGACACGCGAAAGGTCCCCGGTTCGAAACCGGGCGGAAACACATCCCCTTCTCCTTTCTATTTTTCCTTTATTACTCTTTTTGAGCATTGTGTCATTTTCTCCTACTGGGAGTCCCCTTGTGAACCGAACACAAGCTTTGCATCAAATGCATGAACCTCTTTCTCCCTCCTTGAGCTGAGCCACACAACGGAGCGCACACCTCCTCCCCCACATTCCTGCGCCCCAGGAGTCGAAACCCTTTGGCCATTATGGGCCTTGATGCTGTCAACCCCTGGAAAGGATAAAGGCGCCCCGCACTCACGGATGGGACTGGCTTCCTCCAGGGCCCTCCCGAGAGCAGGCGGGCAGACTTTCTGCTTTCTGCTTTCTGCGCAAGGTGTTTTCTCAGGAATTTCTTCAGGAACAGATCCCGCTTTGAGCCGTCTCAGGAATTATATCTGCCGCTGCGCTGAACTGCTGAGACAAGAGGTTTTCCATGCACAGAGGTAAATGGCAGCATCTTCTGGACAGCGTAGTGGACTTAGAGAGTAATGGGGGCGGGGGGAGGGGTGGGAAAATGAGACCCTGCCTGGCCAGCGCGGGCGCTGAAACCCTATTGCACTACTCTCACGGTGCTCAACTCACGACACTAATTATTGACCAAGAAAATAATTTTCTTTTTGCATCGTAAGTTAACACCGAGCCAGCGCTGTGGGTTTCACTGTCAGGAATCAGGCAAAGCCCCCTCCCTCTTCCATGTCTTCTATTGTCCCTCCTGTCACCTTTCTAGAGTATTAAGAGCACGTATACAATCTGAAGCAAGTATTCCCTTCTCCACTTTGTCCCCATGGTAGCATTCTACACACAGTGTCCTGCACCTTTTTTTCACTTAAAGATATCATTGGAGATAATCACAACTAAATCCATAAAGTTCCTCCTTATTATCCTGTAAGTGTACATATTATCCCTTTTTAATAGATGTCATAATTTCTATTATGATGATAATGTTCCCCCCAGTCTTTCTACAACAAATAATGCTGCTGTGAATAATTTGATTATAATCATTTCTTATGTGGGCAGGCATACCTTGCACCCCACGGAAATGTACATCCAATGATACCGGCATTTAAAATGTTGCTTGATCCTACCTAATTGTCTTCTACAAGGGCTGAGCATGATCTCTTTCTTTCTGAGAAGCACAACTAGATAGGGTCCTCACAACATTCAATATCACAAAAGCCCAATAACAGATTCCCTGCTAAACCATGAAACAAAATCAGGGGTTCCATGGAGAATGTATAAGAATAGTCAGGATTTGGTTTGAGGACCAACAGTTGAATTTTCATCATAAAACCATCAAAGAAGGCCCTCTCTGGTGACGCAGCGGGTTAAGCACTGACCTAAGAATTAGCTAAAGCCACTTCCGCATGAGTTGGATTCCCGCCTGCCCTGGAGGTGACCCACATGGCGCGGCAGACCTCTCCTGACCCGCCTGCTGCTCCCCTCAGCAGTGGATTTAAGTCCATCTGTCTGTTCTGCTCCCCACTCTGTCTCTGGTGAATCCTCTCACCCTCCGAATCTCTGGCCTGTACCCCAGTTCTACATGAATAAATAAATCTTTAAAAAAAAAAACCATCAAAGGAAATGCAAGCTATATTATTGCCAAAGTGTGTGATCTTTTGGAAGAAACAGATCTTTTAGAAGAACACTGTAAAA
>NW_004567164.1:145055-146657 GCF_000260355.1 Condylura cristata
GCCCATCAGGGCGCCTCAGTGAACGTTCAGCCTTTTCCTGTTTGTGTCTACACGAAGGTCACTTTTCCTTAGCAAACGCTCTATGTGCCGCTGAACGGGAAATTCCATGGAAACACTTGCAGGGGGAACCCTGGGCCCCCACATCGTACGAACCCCAACGTCTCCTCTGAACCTCATCAACGCCCCATCGTTTAACAGGACCTGCCTCCTGGAAGACCCTATGTCCGAATAAAGTCACTTTGGGGGTTAAGCGGAGGGTTTGGGGGACTCCGTCACTTCAGAACAGCGCCCTATCTCTAAATGCACTTAGTTTGAAGAAAAACTTGACGGGCCACACAGCGCCAACAGGCCCCCTGGGTGGGGGGCGGTGCCCATTCTGGGGGCCTTACCAGTTGCACCTGCGGACGGGCTCCCACCTGCGCTCGGACGGCGGGTACTGCCCCCCCCTCCTTAGGGCTGCCAGCCGTGACGCAGCCCTCACCCTGGTCTCTGCGCTCGTGGGAAGCTCCCTGGGCGGAGGGGGTCCCATTTCAAACGGGGACCCAGCGGCCAAAGGCGTGGCCGGGGCGCCCTGGGGCGCGTCCCGCCCTCTTCGCGCGATCCCCGCCCTGGCCACCAGGCGGCGCTAGCGGGCAAGCGTCCGGCAGGTGACCCCGGTGACCCGGCTTGGCGCTGCGGGAACGCGGGGCTCCCCCAGCTGGTCCGCCCGCGGGAGGGGAGCAACCCCGGCTCCCGGGATTGTGGGGAGAAGTCGCAGCGACTTTGTAGAGGCCGGCACGGCTGGGGTATACGCTGGCAAAACCCGGTCTCGAACGCGGGGAAAGGGGCGAGTGGGGGTTCACACTGAAGGGGGGTGGGGGAAGATGGGGCCCCGCTTCAATTCGGGATTGGAGAACTCTACGCCCCCTCCTCCACTCTCCCCCAAATCAGGATCCCCGAGCCACTCTGTGTGGTGAATGCCCAGGACTCAAGAATCACCTCCCTGGTGCCTTGCAAGCACTTTACTCCCGTGTCCGTTCAGTGCGGCTTCTCCTTAGCGATTTCTCTAAATTATTCCTTTACTCTCTCGCAAAGTACCAGATTTTGGGGAATAAGACAGACATACCTTTAGGAGTAAGACAGCGGCCTATAAAGGTGGGCGGGACTGGAGCATGCGCAGGCAGGCGAGGGAGCTCCTGCTCCCCTGTAAGACAGGATGAGGGTACCCTCATCACATTTCACTGGGGTGATCAAGCTTTGGGCCTCACCCCCCTGCCACATCCTGCTGGTGGTTCTCCAGGCACTAGCGGTCCACGGCCTGCAGCCCTCACCGCCTCGGCAGGAAAAGCGCAGGGGAGGGCATCCCTGGCTTTTGGGTATGAAAGTGTCTTTTCCTCCGGGTTCTAGTTGAAGAGGGCTGAATTTAGGCACTTGGGGGGCAGCCTTCGGAGACTCGGGAGGTTTCACAGTTGTAGAAGGTGAGGCCCAGAGGAAACGTGGTTCCCAGGGAACAACAGTTGGGGCATTGAGGGTAGAAGGTCAGTGTTACCCCCAGAAGGTAAATGGAAATCAGTGGTACCCAGTAAGGTAATTTCCAGCACTCCAAATCTCGTGGTTGCAGAT
>NW_004567164.1:147687-163050 GCF_000260355.1 Condylura cristata
TTTTTTGCATGATAAGGAGAATGCTCAAGAAAGGCTTACTGCCGAGCAGAGTGGCGCAGCGGAAGCGTGCTGGGCCCATAACCCAGAGGTCGATGGATCGAAACCATCCTCTGCTACACTTTTCCTCCTGCCTGTGTCCCTGAGGCTTGGGGAAAACATGGCTTCTCAGAAAGTAAATGTATTTGATTTAATACAATGCATCTTTTTCTTTCTGCCCTAACTTCTTTGTTTTCATTTCAAAACAGGCAAATCTCACCTCTAGAATAAAGGAAGAGGAGGCACAAATTAGCTTATCTTCCCGTGAATAGGACCTACTGAGGTAATTTTACCTCATATGATTTTATATATTCTTGCATGTTTTCTGACCACTCAAAGGGAAAATACTTACTTTTACCTTATACCTTTGGTAACTGTAAATCTTCATTACAGCCTTGATTTGGGTTGTCAGTTTCTCGCTCTTTCACTTTTTTATTCATCATTACACAACAGCTGCTGTCTCCCAGGTCCAGTTTACTTCCATGAACTATATTCATGGTCATTTTATGGAGAAATAAAAAGAGAGGTAAAGAAGACATTGGCTTATGTTAATACACAACATTTTGTGCAGCAGAATAAAGCAGCATGGAAATCTTACTGATGCATGTGCTAAAACTTTTTGAGAAAAGTTACTAGTTAAAATACTTCAGAGAGAAATGTGAGGGGCACGTGTGAAGGAACGTGGAGGGGAGACACGTGAAGACACTCGGGGAGACACTGGCAGGGGGCACTAGCGAGGCAGCTCCCGGCCCTGGGCAGAGACAGTGACACCCGTTATTCTGACCTCATGCTGGATCATGTGTCTGTTTTGAATTTTGGGTCTCATCTCCTATCTCAGCTGTCTGGGACCTGCCTGACCCCTTTCTCCTGGGTCCCTACCAAAAAGTGCCTTAGATCTGTGGCAATTTCTTTGGCTTCACTAGCCCCACTTTGGGTGGATACTTTTTGGCTAGTGTTTACCCACAAGTGTAATTTTTGAATTTTTCTTTATGTATTTAAAAAGTTATTTATTTATGCATACAGAACTGGGCGTATGCCAGAAGTGTGTGGAGAAGAAAAGTCACCAGAGACAGAGTGGGAAGCAGAACAGGTGAAGCTACTGAAATGCACCGCTGAGGGGAGCTGGGGGGGGGGGCAGGAGAGGGCTGCTGAGCCATGTGGGCCCCTCCCTGGCAGACAGGGACTAAACTCATGTTGTAGGGGCTGGCGATGGCTTGATAGCATTGTCTTTAGTTCCTGCACCACCAGGAGGTCCCAATTTTTGGAATTTTATTGGGAAAATATTATTTGAAATCTTTTCTTCACACTCTCTTTGCACACCTACTCTATTAAAAATATTTCACATTGGGCCCTCCCTGGTGGCGCAGCGGGTTAAAGCACAACACTGGGAGGCTAATGCCACCTCAGCATGAATTCGAAACCTGCCCGCCCCGGAGGTGACCCACATGGCGCTCCGCAGACCTCTCCTGACCTGCCCGCTGCTCCCCTCAGCAGTGTACTTTGTTGATCTGCCTGTTCTGTTCCCCACTCTGTCTCTGGTGAAGCCTCTCACTGCCCCTGCACCTCTGGCTTGTACCCCAGTTCTGTATGCACAAATAAATAAAAGTCTTAAAAAAATATTTCACACTAAAATATTCATAAGGAAAACACTTTCTAACCAGTGCCTATACGGTGGCTAGAAAATGTTCACTCTTTTAAATAATAAGAACTCACACAGTGAAATAGTAAGAACAAAAATGTTAATAAAAATACATTTTATTAACATTTACAATATAATTTTATATCACTTGTATATATATCAATGATAAATCTATATATGACATAATATATAAACAGTATATTATAACACAATATATGTTACATATATTATGTTAGAACATGATACGTAACAACACATAACATACATAGTTATGTATAACATTGATAACACATAATACATATATATAATGTAAAACATATATATTAGCCTACAATATAGATTATAAGGTAGGCCCGTTTTCTTTTACTTTGCTGGTGAAAATGTTCTTGTTGGATAAGACCAAACATGTTCACTTTGCTGACTCCCTAAAAGCAACTAACTTTGAATGTCTATGCATAAAAGATTGGTTGAATAAATCGTGACATATGTACTCAAACAAAAAGGTATTGTGCACTTAGAAAAAGATAGGGAGTGATTTCCAGGAATACTGTCAAGTGGAGGAGAAGTTACAGAGGAAATTATAGTGTGCTATTTTTTTTCCAAAAAGTGGAGTTGGAAAACACAGACCTATGTTTTTTCACTCTGAGAGTATCACAAAGGTAAACCAGCGCCACGGATGACGGAAAAAGACAGAAAGAGCCGTGAGGGACGCGGCGCCAGAGGGACTTGAGAAGAGTTTCTCTGAGTATACTTCTTGGTTTTGTTTTAACTGCTGAAAGCACGTAAGGTCCTTTTTCAAAAAGTAGTATCAGCTATGGGAAGCAGAGGTGGAAAAAACCCCAAACTAAATGCAAATGATTTGTACCTTCTGTTATCAGTTACGGAGCATTGAGGGTACACCCTGGCCCAGGGGGTGGGCGTTAGAGGGGAACTGAAAACCAGTCCAGTCTGTAGCATTCTGCAGTGGCTGGCCAGAGCAGCTCGACACGTTTGTAGGTGCGCAGCAAACAAGTGCGTAAACATGCCCATGCAGCGGGAGCTAGAGGAGTCACTGCAGAAGGCGTGCGTGCAAGGATGGCGTGGCCTGGAGGTACAGGTGTGAGCTCCACATCTCTCAAGCACGCGCGCGGGTGGCCATGTGCACTGCGCTCACATGCTGAGCATCTGTGTGGCTTTTGCCTGTGTATGCTCACGCAGGTGTGAGCACGTGCGCTGTGTCTCCTAGGTCTTTCCCTGAGACGGCCGTGAGACACATGGCATAGGAGGAGGAGAACACTGGGCCCCCGATACCGGTTTCTAGCCCCGCTGAAAGAAGCTGAGGCCGCTGTGAGACATGGCTGCCGCCAGGGCTGCGGCTGTGGCGGCGGGAACAACCTGCCTCCAGGATGAGAAAGGGCTCACACGACAGCCTGCGCCAAGGTCCCGGATGCAGCGACAACGGGCTCCCCTGCGAGAACCGAGGCTGATTAAGAACCACCACAATGAAGGCGGTCATGGAGTACAGACCGCCCGCCGGGAAGGCAGGCCCTTGTGTCCACACTGATGATAGAGATCTCAGCAAGTGGGGCCCCGGGGGAACACTTCCTTCTCAGCGAGTTGCCCTCAGTTTGCCTCCACATAAGTAACTGCTTGCTGAACATGATCTCCGCCTGCCTCTGCAAGCTCCCCAGTGCAGGAGCCAGCCTGAGGGCTGTGGAGACCCACCGCCCCGCTCAAGTCCAGAGGTGCCTGCCGGGGCGGGAGCAGGAGTCAGGACTCCTGCTTTGGAACAGGAGTCAGGTTTTTTATTTGGCCCTCGCTTGTATCCATGCACCGCAGGCCGGAGACTGTGCCCCAGACCCAACTACAGGACCGTGAGCAGCCCCCCAGTGAGACTCCCCAGTCCCAGCAGGCGCAGGCATCGTCACTAGGGATTCTGACGGACTGCTATGGACTGACTGCTATGGAGAGTCACGGAGCCCTTAGGCGGTTTCACGCTGTGATGCTCCTTCAGGGGAGCAGGCACACAGGCATAGCAGCGGGAGGGCCTGAGGAGGCAGGCACAGAGCCTCCCAGCTCTCCATCCGGCTCTAGGTAGATTTACCTCACACAAAGGGCCTGCAGCAGCCTACAGATACAGGCCCACCGCGGACTGCGGCAGCCTCGAGTCCCTGGCCTGGGCCATGGCGGGTAGGGGGCTCTTCAGCCCGGTGGGCCCAGCTGAATCAAAGCCCAAAACACCTCCAGGGTGATGCCTTTCTTCCACGGCCTCGGCTGTGGGTGACAGTGGTAGCAAATCTCTGGGGCCGGAGTCACCAGACCCCTGTACCTCACCAGAGAGGGGAAAGAGCCCCGCACTTTCTAAGGAGTTTGACCCAAAGTGGCCATGAAACAGGACCAAAAGAGTCAGAGTGTCGCTTGCCAAGAGGAGACTGAATTCATGCTGGAGGAAAAGGTATAGCTTGCTGCACTCGCCAGAGGCCAGAGAAGAGGACCCCCAGGGTTTCTCTTTTCAGCTGTACATGTTGGGGGTTCCCTGCAGATGCCCCGTTTTTGAGGCCGGACTCTGCTTTGAAGGAGACACTAAAAGTGTAGAAACAGTAGAAAGTTTCAAGGACTCACCGGCAGGAAGCAGGGTTGCCTGAATTCACCGCCGGCCGCGGGCTGTTTCCCTTCCAGGCCTCACTTCAGCTGCATCCAGCTTAGCTTGCGCTTTCTGCTCTTCCCACACCGAGAAAGTTCTGTGGTTCATGCATATTGTAGAAACCTCCGTGGGTTTTCAGGGCTGGAAACTGTCAGTCTGCTGCATTGCTGGCGGCAGCCTGTGACAGACACAATGATTGTTGGGAGTGACCAAATGCGGAGATTTACTGAGGGACTGGATAAGGGCAATAATAAATCAGGCCTTGCATCCAAAGGTGATAAGGTGGTAATAAATTGGGCCTTGCATCTAATTAACGGGTTCTTCCGTCGTCGGGATGGGACTAGATGAAGGTGATAACGAACTGGGCCTTACATCAAGGACACAGCGATGAGTCACCCCCTTTGGAATCTGAGTTGGGAATCTATGTAACAGACGCTTTCCCCCTTATTGGGTTGGCAGTAGCTGCGGACCCCACTCTAGGGGCTCCGTCTCAGCTGCTGTCCCGGAGCCATAAACTCTGCTTGCTCAGCCTTCTGCCTCGCGCCTTCCTTCTTGCAGCCGGTCACAGAAGTTGGGACAAAACAATGATGCTCTCCATGTGCTTCTGACAGCCCCCAACAGTCCTTCAGCTCACGCCAGGAAGCACACAGCCACGGTGTGCGGTGTGCGAGTAGCCGGGAAGGGAGAGGGTAGCCAACCAGGCGAGCGGGGTGTCCTGGCCCAGCTGTGGACTTGGTTGGGAGCTGGGCTCGGGGTGTGGGTGCCTGAGGTGGACACCAGGGGTGCGTGGCTCTAAGGGCAGCGTCACAGAGGACAGGAGGGGCAGGGAGTGAAGACGCCAGGCCTGGGAGGCCCGCCAACCCTCAGCCCCCTGCACCTGGCCACCTCAGCAAATGATATAGAAAGGCCACTGAACACCTGACAAAGCTGCTGAGGCCTCCGGGGCTGCCCGTCTGCCTGGAACCACGAGAAGCTGCCCCGTGGACCGGCGCTGCACGGGTGTGGGACGTGAACATGAGAAGCTGTCCCTCAGGGATGGAGCCCTGCTGCATGCGCGCAAACTATGGCCTTTATCCCCAACACCCTAAGCTAATCTGAAGCCCCTTTATGAGCTGCGGCTGTTTCTGGAACCTTTCTGCAGGGTTCACCAGGGCAACTACCCAGTGGAATGGCCTGAGCAGTTTACTGAGTAAACAGAGATCCCCAGGAGTGGAATCCCAGGCCCTGGGCTTTCTCTCCTCCCGCTCAATTTGAACAAAGGCTCAGCAGCAGCCTCCCCGGCTCTCAGTTCCTGCTCCAGAAGCAAGAAATTGCAAAGTGAAACATTTGAGTCTCCAGCCTTCCTCTCTTCATCTTACTGTCCTGTAACTGACAACGCCAAATACACCTGAGGAGGGAAAATTTGTTACAAGAAAATCCAATCAATAGATCATAACATTGTCAAAAGCAGATAGAGAGGAAACAGACATTTGAAAATGGATGGGGGGGAGAGGAGAGGATGGAAATTTACATATGAAGCTTTTCCCTTCAGCAGGCAAAGGTGACAGCAAGAAAACAAGGCTGGACATCTACCTCCCAGCACCTAAGAAATCAAGTTCCAGGTAGGTTAGTGACTCAGAAACTAACTAAATAAAGCATGTTGTTGCAATTCTTGAGAACTCCGGAGAAAACATGTTCTGTTGGAAATAATTGCATCAAAAATATCTGAGCAACAAAGATATAATAAAAACATTCCTCATTGAAAGCCTGCAAAATCCTAGCACACCATTTACAAGAAATCAGACCATTTTAAATGCACATACAGATGGAAAAATACAGAGGGGAAAAGAACTCCTGAAAATTAGAAACGAATGATGAGGTGAGGGCTGGTTTGGTCTACGACTTCCTTGTTTTACGACACTCCTTAGGGTCTTTATGGAGTCCGCAATACTGTTGTGTTCAGATGCGCTGTTTCCCAGGGGTCTTCTAAAATGCCATTCATACATTTAAATCATTCCAAAGAGAGGAATTGTCAGCATATGGTGAATTTTGTACATACAGTCCAATTACTCCTTGAATGTTGCCCAATGGGACCTAAAAACTAACAATGTGACATGCATTAGTGTCCTTTAACACATATTTGGCATGTAGCAGTAGAAAAATGTTTATGACTTCCTTTTCTCTTTCAAATGTTTATGGCTTCCTAATTCTCTCTCACAGAATTTTTACCGGTTTACTGCATTTTTATGCTTAAAAACTAATAACATACTATGGTAAACAGAAAAAAATATAAAAATTGAGTTGTTTAGTATTTGCAGTGTCCTTAAGTCTGTATTTCAAATGTTTTTCCCACGGTTTAAACTGTGCTGTAATGGTAGCATGCAAGCAAAAAAAAAAATAAAAATTTTAATAAGGATTTAAATGTTACATAGAAAACTAAATTGCGTGGAAATCTAGAAGGGGCAGGACTTTCCACCCCACCAGTTAGCTCGCGCGTGTGTATATGGAAAGTGCTAAGGGTTTGTTTGATACAAATTGTGAACTGACAGCTTGCAGAGAGGAAATGGGAATTAAAACAAAGCCCAGGCTGAGGTCCCACCGAGATTTGAACTCGGATCGCTGGATTCAGAGTCCAGAGTGCTAACCATTACACCATGGGGCCCCAGGGCACAGCAGCAGGTCGCGAGAATCTCTGACGACGGCGGAGCCCGCGCGGGGAAGCCGACGCCCGCGGCTCGAGGGCGCTGCCGTGTCCCGGGCTGGGGGAGAAGAGCTGCGGCGGCGGGGCCGGGCGCCCTCTGGTGGACACGGGCGTCAAGCGCAAACCAGGCCGCAGGACACCCCGCGGCCCTGGGAAGTCGCCCTGAAATACCGCCCTTCTTGTGGGTGACCCTGACTAGACCAAGCCTTGACATTGGCGATTTTCTGGAAAGCTGGGCTGGGAGCGTTTCTCAACTCTAACAGCGGTCGAGGATGGCCAAGCAGAGGGTGTGGTGAAGCCGCAGGAAGGGGGTAAAATCTTCCATACAAGATCCCAAACTCAAAACCTGGCACAGACGAGGAAAAGGCCCTTCCAGTGGAGAGGCTGTTCACCCTGCGTGGGAAAGCCCTCTGGAGTCTTGGACCCTCGACACAACGAGCCAACGATGAAGGCACTAGCTCAGGCATACTTTCCAGGAGCTCCTCTTGGCCTTGACCTGGGCTGTTACCCATCACTTAACAATAATGCACCCGACCAGGAAGGTGCTTGTGACCTGCCCTCCAGAGTCCGGCACTCGGCATACTCCTGAGCACAGCAGGGGAAGCCGTTCTAAGTAGGCCCCAGCTCCTTTGCCTGCCCTCAGAAGGCACCCTCAGCCCAAATCCTGCTCACTGTGAAGTGTTCAAACATCTTTTATTACAAGTGTTTAGTCTACAGAGACAAGATGCTTGACAGATGCTGGGCTCCCTACAATCAGGAGGTAGCCGAAAGGAGGCACATACTTCAGAGCAACAGACCGAGAGTGTAGTGAAAGGGACCCTTTTCTCTTGAGGTGAATTCTCATCCCAAACTTGCAATATGGGAGCCCTTCCTCCCCCACCCCCCAGATCCAGTCCACCTGACTGGACTTAAGTAGGGTGAAGGATCTTGGGCGACATTCATCTCCAGGAGACTTCCGCTCCAGTCTTGGGCGAAGATTGGGTCTGAGGGTGGACATGGACTTGGGGTCCTTGAAGAAAGAGAAGTGTGGGAAGAAGCAGAACAGACTGTTGGGGAACTCAACATGGTCACGAGTTCTCCTGGGGTGTGAAAGCAGATGAAAGTTATACACCCAGCAAGCACTTGGGAGGTTATCACCGGAGCTGGGGTGTGGGGCTGGGCACTGAAAGGTGAACGTGGCCTCGGGGGTGGTCCCTCCACTCTCCAGAGAAGAGGTTTACTAACCTGACAGTAAAGAGGAATTGAGGGGTCTGGGGAACACATGAGACACCCAAGGTCAAAGGAGCCAATGAAGGCCTCAGCAGAGCTGAGGAGAGGGGACAGGATTAGCTCTCAAGGGCAGGGCAGAGAAGGCAACCCTTTGTACTTAGAAAATGAGAGAGTTGGGAAGTGGACAATACAGGTATGTTTTACTGTCGGTGGTGACTCGAATAGGGATGTGTGGTAGGAAGGCTGACAATCCAGGCAGATGTAGGCAGGTGAGGATGGCCACTTGACATGTACCAAGTTGCTTCAAGCCAAGAGGGAAGGGCTTGTCCAGCTTTAGAATTCCGAGCGGCAGCAAGGGCTGCTCACTCGTGAGTTGCTGCTTGCAGTGTGAAGAGTCCCACGCAGATCGACTTAACCCAGGGGCAAAGGTGTTTCTGACATTAGGCCTAAGAAAGGATCTAAATACCATGCAGCTATGGTGGGATGAGGCAGCCTGTGTGCTCGGCCTGGGTGGGCTTGACTGCCACACTGCTGGGGTCATTGGCCAGAGAGCAGAATGGCTCATTCACACCTGCCACCTTCAGATCCCTTCCTGCTTTCCCAGCCTTAGAGTAACCTGCCACTCTTTCAAAAGCGGGAAATCTTTCCTTAGCCACACACAGCTTCCTACTCAGACTCCAGCCCAGGGGTGACCCTGTCCCTGGTAAGCGGGTTTCTTTCAGGGTAGTTTTCAGCCTAGCGACAGCTTCAGGGAGACTAGCAAAGGCTGACAATGATACCGTTGCTATATGACGGGTGGCTGGCATGTCTGTCATATGGCTCAATCAAAGGGGAAATGCTACTTGGAAGAGTCTAGGTCACAGAAGAAAAATGTCCTCAAAAATCTGACAAGGTCCCACCGAGATTTGAACTCGGATCGCTGGATTCAAAGTCCAGAGTGCTAACCATTACACCATGGGGCCACCTAGCAATGCAGCAGAACGTGTGTCACTTGTGACAAGTACTCATCCCCGAGGCACTAGATCCTAAATCTCAAAACATCGGGTTTCAAAAGTGGCTCTTCCGCCCCCTAGCGGGCCCACGTGGAAGCGCACACCTGCTCTGGTCACGAGCGCCGAGGGTGGAGGCGACGCTGGCACGCAAGACTTTTACAGGTCAGGACCGGAGGCAGATCTTGCGACTTTGGACAGTGATACACAAAGAACTACGGAATACGCAATTTCTGTAAACCGATGTATCTTTCATCTGGAAATCCAGATGAAAAGTCTTTTCTAATTTTCAAATCTGCGCCCGTCTTTGCATCCTCCCCATCACTCATCTCACACACCACTAGCAACGCTGCAGAAGACCTTGCTAGGATTTCATGAGATGCGAAGTGGCAGTTTCTGGTTTGGGAGCCCTGAGCTATGTATGAGAAGCCTGACCACTGTGAGGCCACCCTGCTGCTGGGAAGCCCAGGCTAGGAGGCTTCTGGCAGGCAATGCAAGGGCGAGGCTTGGGTGAAGATGCCGCCCTGAGACTCCAGCCCTCTGCATGGTTCCCTAGAATCAACTCAAGATAGTGACCGTCCGTCCACCAGAGGCCCCTGACCTCTTGGAGCAAAGAGAGTCCTTCCTGCTGTGCTCGAACTCCTAAGCAGAACCCATTCATCCTGTGCTGTTTTATACCACTACGCTTTGGGCTGGATTATGCAGCTACCAGTACTACTCCTTAGAATGGCGGAGTCCAGAGGTGCGTGTGAGAGAGAGAGGGAGGATTCACCAGAGAATGGGGTGCAGAACAGGCAGACCTGCTGGAATACACTGCTGAGGGGAGAAGCAGGCAAGGCAGGAGAGGTCTGCTGTACCATGTGGGTCACCTCCTTGGCTGGGGATTGAACTCGGTACTGCAGTGGCTGGATAGCTTCATGGTCCTTTGCTTTAACCCCCTGCGTCACCATGGAGGTCCCAAGTCACATCAATTTTGATAAACCATTTAAAAAATTTTTTAAAACATTTTTAAACATTTAAAAATTTTATTTATACATCTTAAATTCCTCCTATAAGTTAACCACTTGATATTTTTAAACTTTTCCTTCTGACTTATTTCACTGAGCATAATCCCTGCCAGCTCTATCCATATTGCTGTGAATGGTATGCGTTGATAAACCATTTTCATTGTCTGACTCACTCCTCCAAAGTGCCACACGATCAGGAATTTTTTTTTGGCCATGCATACTCAGCTGGAATCATGTCTTCATTCCTTAAATAAATCTCCTTTATGTTGGATGAGTGTGTTACAATTAAGTACGATTACTGACTCGTCTAGGATGATTACTGGAATTCGCAGTGTCGATGTTATAATCAGCTCTTAGTGCACGATGCTTCTATCTCAGTTACATATAGTTTTATTTGATTCAAACATCCTAAAGATACTGATTTTCTCTCTGGATCTTGCATTTAAGGAAACTAATACGATTTTCACTTGTCTGTGACTGCATTGGCCAAACCTCGAGCTCACTGCATGAAGGGACAGGAAAATGTGAGGGCCCCTGCACGGGAGGCTGGACTCACCTGCTTGGTGAAGCCAGCCGACACTGTCTCTTCCTTCTCCCTATGCTCTAGCATAGGATCAGTCACCCCAAAACAGTTCAGATGGGCTCTCTGCCAAATAGCCACAGTAGACTTTCCCTGTGCCACTTGAGCTTGTAGTGCTCAGGTCAACAGACGACCTGTGAGCCTCAGGAGAAACTGCTAGTGCTAAAACACAGATGACCTGGGGTCATCTGTATTTCTCCAGAAATACTTTTAATCTGAAAAAACTATCTTTTAAACTTAATTTTATTATTTTCTTCCTTCAGACAGAAAGTTGGCAATTGACAAAGCTCTAATAAGCCTTATTCTTCAAAACTGTCCCAAGCTTTTCAACGCTGGACAGTTCTCAGGTTACTCGGGTTTTGTCAGACTCCTTCAACCCTTAGCTACCTGCTTCCTCAGAAAGACAGGACAGCCTGATCTTTGTCATGGTGCTTTGGATTCCAACGGCAGTTCAGAAACTGTTACTGGGCAGACGGACCCACGTAGAGGATAAGATCAGGCTACCCTCAACCGCTTCCCACCAGCGGCACACAAATTTCTGAAACAATCCTTTCCCACATCTGCTTTATCCCAAACCAGTCTCCCGGCAACAGTAAACTCACAGGTCAGCAGACAGGCTATTGATCACCTACTCCAGGCTCCTTTGGAGGCCCAGAAGTGATCCCTTCTCAAAAACTCATTTGTTAACTACACTCAGGGTCTCAGAATGAATGATACCTATTAAGGTCTGGAGCAGAGGTGGTGAAGATGGGGGCACAGAAACAAAGGTTGAGATCATATGAATCTCCCCTGTCACCCAGGTCCCAGTCCCACTCCTAAGCTCAGGATACAAACCTTGTCCCACGTACTTTAGAGTTTAGAGCCATGTCAATTCTCTACATATAATCAAAATGGCCTCTCTTACTAATTTGCCTGGTGTTCAATTTTTTGATTAGCTCAAGAACTGAGAGGCATGGGGGAATTTTTCCCAGTGACCCCCACTATGACAACCTTGTTTAAAGTTCTGAGATGGGCCCTTCCTGGTGGCACAGGGGTTAAAGTGCAGCACTGTGAAGCTAGCTGTAGTCACTTCAGCATGAGCTCAATCCCCAGCCAGGGAGGTGACCCACATGATACAGCAGACCTCTCCTGTCCCACCTGCTGTTTCCCTCAGTAGTGTATTTCAGACAATCTGACTGCTCTGCTCCCCACTCTGTCTCTGGTGAGTCCTCTTACCTCCCCACCACTCCATTTCTGGGCTGTACCTAGTTCTTATATGCATAATCTTTAAATAAATAAATAAAAATAAAATTCTGAGTCTGTTGTCTTTTGTCCAGATATTGAGATTCCAAATAAAGAAATCCCAACAGATACTGAGAATCTGAACTATGCTGATCCCTCCAATCTGTGAGTGCATTTTTTGACTGATCTGAGAATTCAGTTTAAGCCCTGAATGAGAGTCTTCCTCAGAATTTGATGAATTATAAAAATAGAATCTGGCTATGAACAGGAATAAAATGGATGAGATTCTTCCTTTGATATTAAGAAGTCATGCAGTCACATGGCAATTAACAAAAAGCAAAATTCCAACAATTTAATGACATACATATATGAGAATTTAGAATCTGAACAAAGGAAAATCAAAGTGTGAGGATTATCCACGAGCTATATGTAACTGAAAACCACGGAAAGAGTTATAATGGAAGAAGTTGTAATACTGTTAAAACTTTATGGAAATGTTCCTTAGCAATCAGATGACTTCATTTACTTCTACTCTTTATTCACTGAAGAAATCCTCAATCACTAACTTATGGTCAGTCTGTAGGCCAGGCATACACTGCCTCCATTACAGTGACTTTGCCTTGGGTGTTTCACGTGTTGTCATGAATATATAGATGCCAGTATCCTATATATGTTTGTAGCTTTCTGTTACTATACCAAGTTTATAGCAAGTGAACTTCATGGAATGATTACAGATTACCTAGGGCAGCATATCAGTTTACAGGATGCTGCTTAAGTTCATCTCCCCTAAGTTCTCTATTAGTGTCTCTCAGCACTACTGAGATTCCACACTTTCCTTGGGTCAACCAAATAACAGACCATGCATTTCCCTAATTTAGGTTTTCTGGAAGTTTTGCATTAATATTAGGTGGAAAAAGTCCATTGAACTGTAATGAAGATGCTATCTAAACTCACCATAATGCTGACAGCCAAGCCACAGACTTGTTATTTTGACTCTGTAACTGGAGACTTTGACTTTAAAAATTTAAATTTTCCAGCTCCCACATCACCTGATATGAAAAGACTTCATGTACTTAACATCAATAACCCAGATAAAAGAGAAAAACATAAAGCTCGAGAATAAGGGAACATGGTTCCAGTAGTTAGTCTATGCACCTTATACTTTGGAAAAAGGAAAAAAGTTTAGTTAGACGATTACAGCCTTGCTAATCACAATGTTTCCAGTGTTCATCTGGGCAAGAAAAACTGAAAGAGAAAAGAGAACATTTAGACTCTTGTCTTTTAAACAGTCTTCAGTGAGCTGATAAAACCAATAGATTTTGGTCACTGGGTCATTACCTTCTAGGACTTTCTTCACTCTAGAGGGGTGCACCCAAGGTTTTATGCCTGCATATTTCAAAGACACATGAATGGTTAGTAAAACATGCTACTTACCAGAACATGCTATGAGTTGAGCTTGGGCATCTCTACTCTGCCAGGTCTTAAGACCTGATCACCAGGTGTGGAGGTGGGCAATCTGGAGGCAGAGAAGTCCTAGAAAGTACAGAGTTATGAGTCAAAGCTGAAAGTTCTTTGTTCACATTTTTTTATTCCACATTCTTCTTCGATGTCTGTTGCAGTGTTCAAAATTGAAGAAGGATGGCAACTATTTCACGTTTGCTTGAATTTCAGGAAATTAAAATGGAATGTTTTGGGGGGGTGGTAAAGGGTGAGTGGAATAAGGAAAAAGATATAGGCAGACAGTTATCATTACGTTGGAAAATAATTGCATAGTGTTAAGTTCAAATATAAAGTAACTTTTAAAATCCATCTTCTTTGAACCCTTTCAGTTTGCTCACAAATACTAAACACTTTTGTCTTGTCTTCTTGGGCTGCAGCTTGGATGAGATTAGCCAGCACCTTTTGTACAATACTGAGAGTGTATAGGCTCACACCTTGGCTCACAGTAAAGGCAAAAGCAAAATCTGGAGTGTGAAAAATGAATTTCTTTTGCATAGCCACCACTATCAGAACTGGGGCAAGTGTCTGCTGGGGTGACGAGGACGTTCTTCTAGTAGCTACACATAGGCTCTGCAGGCTGGGCATGTCCTCTGTGGCACCAACCAAGGCCCAGGGCACTGAATATGAAATTTATGAGCACAAGGCAAAACAGACAGGGTTTCTGAAGATTTTCATAACCAATCGCATAATCCTCTTCCAAAGGTTCACTTCCCCTCCAAATCCCTTCTCTGTGCTGTCTAGCTCCTGTCCCGTGTTCTCTATGAAAATGTAGAGCTGTAGGCTCAAGTCTCCTTTGCCCTCTGCACTAT
This sequence comes from Condylura cristata, assembly GCF_000260355.1. Classification (NCBI taxonomy): domain Eukaryota; kingdom Metazoa; phylum Chordata; class Mammalia; order Eulipotyphla; family Talpidae; genus Condylura; species Condylura cristata. Next base: position 161,981 of record NW_004567164.1, read on the forward strand.
AAACTCTGAAGGAGATATCATCCAACTGGGAAGAACTCACCTGTAAGGCAGCTTCCCTCATATCAAGTGCTCTGGCACATGTGTTTATCCTCTGTTTACCTGGAAGTAAGTCAAAGCACTACCAACTTGATAATCCCTTCAAGAAACCCATACAGGGCCTCAAGGGCCTTTCATTGGAGTTCTATATCTTACCCAAACTCCTTTATGTAGGAATTCCATGCCTCAGTCCCACTAAGTACCGCTTATAATGTTCCCGCCTTCCCATTCCATTTATGGGATTCCACTTAGGCCCTACCACTGCGGCAGCCTCTCTGGTTCAAGGGTTATTATATGTTGCTGGTGGAGATGAGTCTCCTCTTTTGTCTTCATCAAACCATTCTCCAAGCGTCCAGTGCTAGCAGGGTTAGTTACAGGGGTAGTATGTCTGCCAGGGGCAATGGGAAGCAAAGACTGAGGTGAACCAGTCGGCCATCCTTTTACGATGATGAGGATGATGATGATGATGCTGGCATGGAGGGGCAGGGTCTTTCCACCTCAGGAGGTGCCCCAGGGAGACGGCGGACAGTAACTGGCAGGGCGCCCTGTGCCTTCAGCCCACCCACCGGGCCGCACTGGGTGCCCTATCTGTTGTGGGAGGCCATTGTGCGGTGGGGGAGCAAGGGCTGAGGAGTGTCTGCAGCCCCACAAGAAGCGTTCTGGCCTTCTGAAAGGGGTTCCCTGCTGGTGGGCTCAGATGCCTGAAATGCTGCTCTCCCTGCCCAGTAAGCGGGCACGGCGAAGGCTGCTCCCCTCTTCGTGCCCTCACACGGGACTTTGCCTTTTCTAGTCTAGTTCAGGCGTCCGGCGCGCCACGGGAAGTCAAGTTTGCCCTCCGAGCTGTCCAGCCGCAGGGGACGCCAAGTGCCACAGGCGGGCGCGGGGCCGTCAGAAGGCCCCGCCTCACGCGGGATGTTGCTGAGCTAAAATCCAGCCCCCCGCGAAGCCCCCGAGCGCCACGCACTGCGGGGACCAAGCTCGGAAAGGGCCCGGGCCGAGGCGGCGGCTTTCCAGCTCTCCCAAGGCGGCCCCTG
>NW_004567164.1:163540-164538 GCF_000260355.1 Condylura cristata
TCCGGCCAGCCCGCCCGCGGCTCCTGACCGCGCGAGCCCCCGCCGGCTCGCGTTGGTCGCAGCGCACGCGGTGCGCGGGGCTGAAACCAGCTCTCGGTCCCAAGCCCACCTTGGGCTCCGGTCCCTGGGCTTCCACCTGCCGTTTGGCCACTGGCAAGCGGAGACCCTCGCTGCCCGAAGAATGCTTGGGCTTTGTTTTTTGACTTAAAATACGTCACCCGTGTCCCCAAGAGCTCCCCGCGGGGCCACCTCACCTCTCAGACGGCCTCAGCGAGTCCGAGCCGCCTCCACATTCGTGGAGCAGGAGTGGGAGGAGCGAGGATGCGCGGTCTTCCCGCCTGGCATCGGCTTGCTTTCAACTTGGTCCGAAGTGGCAGGCCGTCCTCGGGCCAAAATTCCCCTCCAGTGACGTGACTCTAACAGCCCATCAGACAAGGGCAGAGAACGGCGGGGCGCGAGCGGCCTAGGCGGGAGGGGACCCAAGGATTCACGAGTCCACCAACCCTGCCTGTCCATCATGAAAACTGAACCTTACAAAGGTCCAGCTGCCAACAGCGGGTGGATTCGCTGTTCTCGTGAAGTAGAAAGTCGGCCCCCAAGCCACACTTAAGCTTGCACTTGAGTTCCTTAGAAACAATGGTTAAAGGCCCTAAATGCTGCCCGTACTAAAAGCCCCGAATACGCCACGTTGCACCAGACGTTAATGTGCAGAACACAAATCCCTGAAATTAGTTGCAAGCAGGTTTCAAGTCTGGAGCCTCAGAACACGCCAAAACAGCACAGCTCGGTCGGGGCAGTGAGACAGCTCTATTTTGAAAAGTGGGTGGCTCTGAAAAGAGCCTTTGGGGTGCGGGCCGAGCCCGGGGCGCGGCGGGCGCTCACTTGGAGCTGGTGTACTTGGTGACGGCCTTGGTGCCCTCGGACACGGCGTGCTTGGCCAGCTCGCCGGGCAGCAGCAGGCGCACGGCCGTCTGGATCTCCCGCGACGTGATGGTCGA
>NW_004567164.1:165468-169390 GCF_000260355.1 Condylura cristata
AGGGCGGCGTGCTGCCCAACATCCAGGCCGTGCTGCTGCCCAAGAAGACCGAGAGCCACCACAAGGCCAAGGGCAAATAGGCCTTTGCAGCACTTCAAAACCTTCCGCGTAAACCAAAGGCTCTTTTCAGAGCCACCTACAGTTTCTTTGGAAGAGCTGAGCACGTAGTGTTGAGTTTAGATGGAATGTGGAAATTACTCCTTTCAGTTTTCTGAAACGTTTTTGGTATTTATTTACCCTCTTAGGTCGGTTTCGACTTGACCATCCCTTCATATAAGAAAGTTAGTTGGGTTACAACTGCTCTGTCTCATTTGGGATGCGCTCTGGATCACCCCTTTCTGAATATACACCAGATTGTGCCCAGATACCAATTGTGATAATTAGGAGCATTTTTGTTTGCTGTTTCTTAATTAAATGCACTAATTATGAAAGGATTTACCTGAAACTAGGCCTAAGATTCACATAGGGACTTGAGGTTTCGCCTAAAGTGGTGTCACATCAGTATAAATTTATGCTTGTATTACAAATTAAGATTTTTAGTGATCATGCTTCTTATTGAGAAAACTACTTTGTACTTTGGTGACTTTTCTCAAGTATTCAGCTTAAATATTGATGGGCTCATGAAAGTAGATTTAAGAGCGAAGGAATTATGTCTCTAGGGTAGAGAAATGATAGTGTGGAATTACATTACCTAAAATTGAAAAACACATTCCTGTAAGATTGCCTTTCTCTGAAATTTTGGGCCGTTGAATTGCTCACATAAAATAAGATTTTGCTTTTACCTTGCAATTTAGGTATTGGAACGTATAGAAAATTGGGAGTGACTATGGAGCTTTTTTGACAATTTCACATCACTGACTAGTCACTGGACAAGTAGCTTCTCTGAATCAAAGCACCCTGTACAGATAAAGCACGTGAAAGATAAAAGCACAGATAAAGCTATTGAAGAGTGAATGCAAAATTTAAAATGTTAACTATCTTAATTTCTACTTGCTGTAATGTTTAAAGTACATTTTGTTTCAATCTACAAACAAAAACCTGGGTCGAAAAGTTTACATTTCTTATGTAATTTTCATTTGTTTTAATAAAAATTGCTTTTTACTGGAATTGCAAATAATTTGACAGGAAAAATATACCGCGGTCTGGAACAATTACATAAGATACATTGGGGTGTGACAACGAAAAGTCAGTTTTTAACCAATCCGGTTGACGATTGGCTGGTTTCCTTTTGTCCAATCAGACTCTGACTCTCAGTATAAATAGGAGGCCAGCCCGCTGTCGCAGCCACTGAACTTTCCGGCCATGGCCCGTACGAAGCAGACGGCTCGCAAGTCCACCGGCGGCAAGGCGCCCCGCAAGCAGCTGGCCACCAAGGCGGCCCGCAAGAGCGCGCCGGCCACGGGCGGCGTCAAGAAGCCGCACCGCTACCGGCCGGGCACCGTGGCGCTGCGCGAGATCCGGCGCTACCAGAAGTCCACCGAGCTGCTGATCCGCAAGCTGCCGTTCCAGCGGCTGGTGCGCGAGATCGCGCAGGACTTCAAGACCGACCTGCGCTTCCAGAGCTCGGCCGTGATGGCGCTGCAGGAGGCGTGCGAGGCCTACCTGGTGGGGCTGTTCGAGGACACCAACCTGTGCGCCATCCACGCCAAGCGCGTCACCATCATGCCCAAGGACATCCAGCTGGCGCGCCGCATCCGCGGCGAGCGGGCGTAAGCTTCAAGGTCCCGCTTAACACTAAAAGGCTCTTTTCAGAGCCGCCCACTTGCACCCTTAAAAGGACTGTAGCTCTCACCCCTGTTCTTATGGTTGAGGCGTTGGCTAGGGTTGATACTATGATTTTCTACAATGAGTTAACCTGAACACAAGCTGTAGGCCTGGCATTTGCCAGTAATCGCTTTAGATTTTAAAACCACCAGATGTTCCAGCTGCATTCTTTACTGTCACCATTTACTGCAATGTTCATGGTAAGTGGAACCTGTTGCTTCAAGTATTGAAAACTGATGGTTGATTGGATTGTACCTTAATTCATTTTAGAACAGGTAAAGATAAGATTCTCAGGTTGGAGAATGTATTTATAAAGTTGGAGTTTAATCTTGCACGTTTTTAAACAAGTGTGGCAGTCAGCACCCACGAGTTCCATGTTTGAAGCATTGTCAATTTTATGAGATGTCTGAGGAATTAAGTGTCAACAACTGGAGAGTGCCCATTCTGGAATCAGCCTTTCTCTGGAAAGCAGACTTGCTCTTTGGAGGAAAGAAGTGTTCTACCTTGGGGCACTAGTAGTCAGTGTAAACCCAATTTCTAGCTATTGAGTATGTAAGCTGTGCCTTCTGGGCAGGGGTGCAGCTTATTAAACCAGGAAGGGCTCACAAGAGTAGTCCCCGTGCACATGGGTCACTACTGGCACTGGTAGGCATCCTCTCGAGAAATGCAGTCATGCATTTCTCCAAATTGGTTTATTCTCAGGGACAGTGAGCAGTATGACATTGAATGTCTGGTTGCCTTTCAGCTGAATTTTCTAGAGGCTTCATCACCCTGCATACGGAATCAACGGAGACAAAATGAAGTCAGTGACACCAGATCTCTTGGTGTCATGCTCATTAAGGTGGAAAGGGATGGCAACTGTGAAAATAAGTATCCACAGAAAATTAGGTTTCTTTTTCTGGCGTATAACTGTTCCATGGAGGTCTGTAAGGATTTAGAAAGTAGATGAAGATGCATTTCTGAATCGACCTAAGATGAAGGTAGACGTTAAAAAGTGAATTACACAAAGTTTTTAAAACCAAAGGAGTGGGCTACAGGTCCTAACTCCTGTTTCTTGCAAGCCTCTTGCAGATGATCTTGTCATTTCCTGCATAAAGCACACATTCTTTGCATATGTTCATTCTCTGATGGACTCTCCAATTGCTTTTTCCTTTAATCCTCAAACTAAATGTCTCCCACAGATCTCCTTTTACACCTTTTTCTATTACTTTGGCTGGCAATGTTGTGCTTTGTTTCCTCACCATTTGATTTCTTTAGAACACTTATTAGTATAGCCTTAAAGGAATAAGTACATTAAATTTTTATTTTTAAAGTGTCTGTCTTGCATTTCTTGATGGCGAAACTAATGTGGCATAAATGTTCCATCCCTGTCCCAGGTATAAATAATCAATCCTGTGTAGAAATACAGGCAAAATGCTAGAAACCTTGACATTTTTCAAAAGATCTTGGGTTTATCACAGCGGGTCTTCATTTCTAGTACCCCTGAAGTCAATTTAATGATATCCAGTGCCATCCTTGTTACAACCCATCCTGCACTAATCTAATTGGACAAGAACATATAGTCAACCTGGTAATATCTTGTTAGATAGTTGAATCAACACTTCTATACTATAAACAATTTTGAGTACTCTATTATTAGACACAGAAAGCAAATTCCTTGAAGATGTGTATAGCTGGAAGCACTACTAGGAAGTAATTCTACGCATCGTAAACCAACTGCTGCTTTCTAGGATTCCTAGGGGAGGTAAAGCCTTCTTACTAGCTTGTGCCCTACACAGAACAAATGAAAACCCACGTGCAAAGTAAAGCAGCTGGCAGATTCTGATCTTGCCAGCAAAGGAGTCAGTCGGAATCAAGCTGCTTACCTAAGGTATTTTAACCCAACTTGCATCAAGTCAACAAATGTAACTAGTGTCACTTTTTTTGTGAATACATAAGTGGCTCTGAAAAGAGCCGTTTTTTTTCAGTTGTTACCAACTTTTATCCCCTACTTTCCCTTGTGGTGGCTCTCGGTCTTCTTGGGCAGCAGCACGGCCTGGATGTTGGGCAGGACGCCGCCCTGCGCGATCGTCACCTTGCCCAGCAGCTTGTTGAGCTCCTCGTCGTTGCGGATGGCCAGCTGCAGGTGGCGCGGGATGATGCGCGTCTTCTTGTTGTC
>NW_004567164.1:170145-171679 GCF_000260355.1 Condylura cristata
ATCGCGGGCGAGGCGTCGCGCCTGGCGCACTACAACAAGCGCTCGACCATCACGTCGCGGGAGATCCAGACGGCCGTGCGCCTGCTGCTGCCCGGCGAGCTGGCCAAGCACGCCGTGTCCGAGGGCACCAAGGCCGTCACCAAGTACACCAGCTCCAAGTGAGCGCGCCCTGCGCCCCGGGCTCGCCCGCACCCCAAAGGCTCTTTTCAGAGCCACCCACTTTTCAAAATAGAGCTGTCTCACTGCCCTCACCGAGCTGTGCCGTTCTGGCGTGTTCTGAGGCTCCAGTCTTAAGACCTGCTTGCAGCCTCATTTCAGGGATTTGGTTTTGCAGATTTAGTCTGATGCAACATGGCATTTTCAGGGCGCTTGTGATACGGGCACTGTTTGGGGATTGTGGCAGTTGGATGTTTAAAGATACAGGTTATTTCAGTTTAAGTGGAGCTTTTGGGGAGCTAGCTTTTCCTTTCTCACTGGATCAGTGAACCCCCTTGCTGCTTGAGTCCAGGCCTGTGAAAGTCATGGCGGCATTCATGGGCCGGGCAGGGCTGGTAGGCTGATTTCGGTATTTCTGTCTTGGCCACCAGAATCCAAAGACATTACTGACACACACCATTCCCCTCCTTGGACCCTTATTCCCTGAAGTAAGGAAAGAAACACCCCAAATGAAAGGATCCTTTGATTGTGGAGGTACTTTACAGCAGAGATGGAATTTTAGACTGAGAAGTTATATGGACATTATTTACCATTTTCACAATTTGCTGTCAGATCTGTCATGTAAACGCAGTTTGTTTCTTTGCACCTAAGTATTTAGTCCTTTTGCTTTAGTCACTACTCTGGCTTTGTTTTGTGAGCTTCTCTGTTCTAGTAAATTCAGTCATATTTGTAAGCTGTTCTGTAGTCGTTCTGCAGATTTTGGGTATGTCGTACAAGTTTCCAGTGGTTTTCATTGTATTTATCAGTGCCACGAATAAAGTTAAGGTGTGTCGCTGACCAAAAAACCTCACTGACAAATGGGAGTCGAGACGGCTGTACAATGTAGGATGCTGCCCAAAAAGCAAGATCCTGGATTTTTTATTGATAGAATGAATTCATACAGCATCAACAAACGCATGGTGTTTATTTTGAAATAAACTATAAAATGCATTATGTGGACAGGAGAAAAGAGAAAAAGGGTGGTTGAAAAAAATGTACTTGTCTCATCCATGGTTTCAGGAGGGACATGAGTCTGCTGATCAGGTGTTTTTTTATCTGCTTGATGAACTGATGTTATTGAACCCATACTGTCGGAGACCAGCTCCAACTTTTGAGGTGTCTGGAGGCAACACAGGTAGGACCCTAAGATGGGAAGGTGTCGTTGTGCAGAGATTCCAAGAGGGGGAGAGGAGTGGGAGTGAGGAAGACACGGGAGCCGGAGTTGGGTGCAAATCTTCCTGCTCATCTTTTTGCAGGTCTTTATTTATACTGTTTAGCAAGATTTAGTTACAATAATGCCTCAGGTAAGTTAATAAGAAATCGACATAAAAGTTTTAAA
>NW_004567164.1:171779-178403 GCF_000260355.1 Condylura cristata
GCACACTATACTATACATCTTTGTGATAGCTTTCATGTATACGGATGTTTAACTGTGACTTTAAAGGATCAGGGTCTGGGAAAGGATGAGCTGTTAGCAAAGGATTTAGGAGTCCTGGGGAAGGAATAAATTGTGTTAGCAGAGTCGTCAGTGATAGCCTAAAGTGAAGCTAATGGCTAACTTAAGGTTGGCACAGAGTAGATAGTGTTTGTTTTAGGAAGATGTTAAATAAGATTAGCAGAGAGTAGTGAGTGATTTAGTTTTAGGAAAAGAGTAAATTAAGAAGTTACATAGTTGTGCATTAAGCAAAACCTGTGTTGATAATGTTAGGAAATTATCCATGGGTCCTTATGCCCTGAGAGTTATCTTAAGAATCACTTTTTGTCAAAAAGGCCAAAGAAGTTTTCCAGGAGCCTTGATGCTCCGGGGTCTTATCTCTCCAGGAGCTTGCCTTTTGTCTTCAGCCAAAGGAATTTCAAGCCTAGGAGCAGCTCAGCTTGTACTTTGCCCAGGCCAGGTAGCCAATTTAGAGCTAAGGCAAGCCAGTTACAAACGGATGTTGCTACAATATTTTTTGATATTATGATTATACAAAAAAGGGAGGTCATAACATAAGTTAGCAGTGGAAATTCTGATTTTTCAGAGCTTTTCCCGAGCTACCCGGAATCTGTCAGACGATGGCCGTTGCATAGCTTGTGTCACCATAGCCCTGCCCCGCAACCATGGTTCCACGCTGATCACCACTGAGCAGTCTGGGTTCAAAGTCAGAGCAGTCAACATCCCCCGCGAGTTCCAGGTCAAGCGTGGTGAGTTGTACCCCTTTCACAGGGCCATCAAGTATCCTGTCCTTGCTTATGCTAGAGGGCCCAGTATATTACCTTCCTGGAGCCCACGTAACTGACTGACCGGGCCAGTCTGACCTAGTCTCAGAGGGTAGAGCTGCATGAAACCCAAATGGTGGCCAACTTAGCCGTTTTGCTCTAGCAGGCACACAGCAAGGTTGTAATTTTAAATTCACCAGGTTTTGCTTTTTTCTGTTTGTTGCAGTCACAATCGATTTGGGGACAGATGATTAGACTGCTGTCTTTAGCTAATCATTCAAATGTTCAGCAGGAGTTATTGATGTATTTCCCAGTGATAAAATAGCATCTTTATTGTACTTAACTTTTATATTGAACTGAGAACAGATATTGTCCTTCCTATTCTCTTTCTACTGAAAGTGTAACTTGTTTCAAGTTGAGGGAAATAAATTTATATAAATTTATGACAAAGTTAAACAGCAAAATTTAGTGTTAAAAGTATTTCATGGCCTTAGAGATTCAAATGAAACGGAATTATGCAGGGGAAGAAAAGGAATTTCTCATCTACCCTTTGAGTTCTTGACTGATAACCCTGTAATAAAACACAGATTAGTAGACTAATGTCAAGTTTAATAGCATGTACAGCTCCTGCATACATGGGCGATACTTGAGAAAGCTGAGTCGCTCTCCGAAATGGGCACCCTAAATACTGTCTTCAGTTAAGAACAAAAGATGTGTGTGGGGAGGGGAGGGAGGTGGAGGGACCCAGTGAAGGGAAGTCATCAGGCCAAGTGAAGAACAAGTGTCGTTATGGAGACTATGTGGATGTGGCTTCTGAAGTCAGTGGGCACAGTGAGGTTACACACCCGCGCGCAGCCTAAGTGAAGGACTGGGACAGGGCTGGGATTTCAAGAAGAGGAAGGGTTGTCATGTGATGACGAGCAGGTATCTGCCAGTTCTTTGCGCAGCATTTAGAAGGGCTATTCAGAGAGGCAGGGTATTTCTGTTAATGACCTTAAAATAGTGGTAAACCCCCAAGTTACAATCTTTAGAGAGCGGCAAAAGTTTCTGCTGAACCTTGTTGCAGTGCGCAACACCACAATTATAGACAGGTGCCGTGGCGCAGGTGCTTCTGTAGAAGCTCCTGGCCTTTTTATTGCTAAAACAGTCCCACAGCATCTGTTGTAAGGGGGAGGAAAAAGAGGGGAAGACGTAGCTAGAAAATGCACTGTCATCTGTAGTCAGGGTATGAGTCTGCGCTCCAGGCACCTCTCTTCTGCTTGCTGACTCGGTGCTGTAATGGAGAGCCACCCTGGATCCCAGCCAGGGTTTCAGTCTTGTCAACAAGTATTCCCCCGATCAGCCTCTGGGTCCCTTGTCATACATCGTCAGTCCTCAGCTCTCCACCCCGGGTGTTCGCAGCCATACCTCCTGATATGAGTCAGGAGTAAGTTTACGCATCCATCATCACGCATCCGTCATCAGCCCTCCGCATTCCTGGTCATACCTCTTGATGCCGAATCACCCCAGAGTGATCAACGTTTAAGCTCTTGATTGAGTTGAAAGGCAACAAGTTTAGGCTCCTATGACCGGTTTCTGAAGGGCAGTTCTGACCCTGTATAGAATACAGAACTGCAGGTAACAAAATGATGACCCAACAGGCCGCTTAGTATTAGCAGACCCACGGCACTAGCCTCCATTTCAAAATGGCACATCTGATGAAGGCCTGTGTGTTCGGGAGAGGCCCGTGCTTTGCTACCCAGAAAGGCAAAGCAAGGAAAACAAGGCAGAACACACTGTTATCTAAGCAAAAACTACATTTGTCAAGGAAATTTACTTTCAAAGGGAATCTGTACCAGATGGTACAGATTTCCACACATAACTTTTAGGCCTGAGAGACTACAGAACTTTGCCAGCCTGGCTTACTCTCACCTTCCTGTGGATTGCCACCCTCCCTTTGCAGTTCCTCCCTCCCAATCTCCTTAAGCCATTCCTTTTCTCTTCTCCTACTAATCTGTTATGGGCGTGTTACGGGCAAAGATGGGGGAACCCCAGAACCCCCAAACCTGCCTGCTGTAAATAGGTGCTGCCATTGCCACATCAAGACAAAACATACTCTAGTGCATAAGCCCTTTCATGGGAAGGAACTTTAATACAACTAGTGTGCCCTAAAGAGAAGGTAAAGAATATCACTTCCAAACCAAGTACCTCGTCCCCTCGTAAAAGTCCACCCAACAGGACTGGCCCAAAGCAAGGCCTGCAAACCTCCCCAAGTCTAAGGCACCTTGTGGTGGGGACCCATTGAAAAGTGTCGGAAACAGTCAGACAAGTCTGGCACAAAAAAACAGCACACCCAAGATAAACGCTGCCACTTTAACGTCGCACGGGTCTCTCCCCACGTCTGTGCCACCCAGGGCAGGACCAAGCAGCAAGCAGAGCTGCTGCACCTGTCTCTCGGCTGCACGTGCCCTCGCCAGCTCTCCTGGTCTCCTCACCTTCTCTGGTCTCCTCTCCCACATCCCTCCTCCCTGCTCAGCTCCACCCTCCCCTTAACAGTTTCAGTGCAGCGACTTCACCACTGAAGACATTACACTCCCTAAGATGCAACCTGGCACCGCGGCCTTGGTGCTTTTGGCTTACGATTTTCCCTCATGCTGTATATTAGCACCTGCTAATAAACGCTTTCTCTTGTTGTTTTGGTTTGGAGTCTCAGCTGGATATACAGGGTAAGGAAAATACTGCCTCTCTTAATATGGACATTGAGTTTTACAAGAGCATGGGGAATCGTTGCCTGTGAATACAGAAAAGCAGATGGAGGACAGGAAAAAATTTAAGTAAGACTTAGCTCAGGATATTGCATGAAAATTTTACTTTCGGGACCTCCCCAGTGGCCAGTGGGTTAGGATACTGCTCTGCAAGCTCCCCTGCAGCCGCTTGAAGTTTGATCCCGACCCCAGCTGACCTACATGGCCAAACATCTCCTGGTCCACCTGCTGCTCCCCTCAGCAGTGTACTTCATCGATCTGCCTGTTCTGCTCCCCGCTCTGACTCTGGTGAATCCTCTCACTGCCCCTGCGCCTCTGGCCTGTACCCCAGCTCTGTATGCATAAATAAATAAGTCATACAAAAGAAAATTTTACTTTCATCTCTTTTGAAAAAAGTTTAGGTTTAGCACCCAGAGAATTAATTAGTACCATTCTTTTAAAGATGTCAATCCTAGTGCCCTATTACTGCAATGCAATTAAGATCAGAATCCTGACAAGGCTTCATTCATTTCTCTTAACTTGAAACTGTCTAGAACACTTTTCAGTGGAAACAGAGTAGAAATGACAATAATTGTTCCCAGTTGAGTAAAAGTTAACTATATTAAAGGTGGTGTTTTATCTCTGGTAAAATATAATAATAAAATATAAAAATATTAACATTTTATAAATATAATAAAATACAATTTTATCACTGATAAGATATAATACCTCTTGCAGAACAGGTGATTAATCAGCTATCCCCAAATCAATTGTGACTATAATAGAACAAAGCAAAACCTGGTAAATTTACCTTACATACCTTAAGTTGGCCACCATTTGAGATTCGTGCAGTTCTGCCCTTCAAGACTAGGTCAGATCGGCCTGGTCAGTCAGTTATGTGCCTACAACATAATCTACTGGACTCTCTAGTCCAGCATAAGCAAAAGCAGGGTACTTGATGGCTCTGGGAAAATGGGTACACATCGCCAGGCTTGCTTTGGAACTCCCGGGGGAACATTGGCTGCTGTGACTTTGACCCCAGAGACTGCTCAGTGGGACGCCTTGGTGATCAGCATGGGATATGGTGAGGGGCAGGAGTATGGGTTCAATGACAACATCAGGTCATCAGGCAGATAAAAAGTACCTGGTCAGCAGACTCATATCCCTGAAGCCCCAGATGAGACAAGCACACTTTCAGTTTCTCACCCTTTTCCTCCTATCCTAAGTAATAACACAAGTTGTTTTCTGTTTTGAAATAAACACGGTGCAGTTCTCATGCAGGTTTATGATGTTCCTCATCTCCACGCATAAGCCTCAGGGGAGTCGGCCTGCCCCTCCCGCACGCCAGGCAGACACCCCTGGGAACAGCCCACCTTCAGGATGGGGCGTCCCCTCGAGGGCAAGGCGCGGCCGCCGGCCAGCTCCTCCCGGGTCCTCCTCTTCCCAGAACGGGTCAGCTCCCCATAGTCCACAGCAGAGACGCGAGCGCGGGGCGTCTGGGGGCGCCTGGCACACCTGCTCCCCTTCAGTAGACAAGTCGGCACAACACGCCCGCCGAGGGAACAGGCGAACGTTGGCGCCACCGAAAAATCAAAATCCGGCCGTTCAGGGTTTGGTTCCCCAACGTGCGTCCCCGTGCGCGCCCGCGGGGACTGTCGGGAACGCGCAGCCCGCGGCCCCTTCCTTTCCGGGAGGCGACGCCGCCGCGCCGCGCCGCGCCCCCTCCGCGCGGCCTTCCCGCCTCCTTCCTGCCGGTTCTCAACGCGGTCCGCCAGCGCACTATAAAGAGCGGCGCGTGGCGCGCGGCAAGCGGCAGTGTGAGCAGGCCGGGCGGCGTGAGCATGTCTGGTCGCGGCAAGGGCGGGAAGGGCCTGGGCAAGGGCGGCGCCAAGCGCCACCGCAAGGTGCTGCGCGACAACATCCAGGGCATCACCAAGCCCGCCATCCGCCGCCTGGCGCGGCGCGGCGGCGTCAAGCGCATCTCGGGGCTCATCTACGAGGAGACGCGCGGGGTGCTCAAGGTCTTCCTGGAGAACGTGATCCGCGACGCCGTCACCTACACGGAGCACGCCAAGCGCAAGACCGTCACGGCCATGGACGTGGTGTACGCGCTCAAGCGCCAGGGCCGCACGCTCTACGGCTTCGGCGGCTAGGCCGTCCTAGGACGTTTTTGCCTCCTAAGAACAAAAGGCCCTTTTCAGGGCCCCCACTATTTCACTTGAAGGGCTGTGACTCTGTTTGGGTTTCGCCTACTTTAATGTTAGTCCTTGCATAGTAATACCTTCAGGGCTATATGTTTTCGGGGCATTGTTAGCGCAATTGCAACAGTAATCCCCCATTGAAGGAGGCTTCTAGGTTTCCTGTCCAAACTAGTGAAGGGTGGAGCAGACTTGAAAGAGGAGAAATGACTGCAAACTCGTGGCTTAGGGACCAGGTCAAGGTAAACCTTGAGCTGCCCTGAGACCCTTGTGCCTGCTGCTCCCCTCAGCTTGGGGAGTAGAGGGGGGTTGCTTATTTTAGCAGATGTGCCTATTCATGCCACTAGGTTTCTGGTGAATCCTTGCGTCTCTGGCTCATGGCCTAGTTCTACACAAAAATATGTCAAGCTTGACCACAGTCGTGAGGAAACCACTTGGTTCTCCAATTTGGACTTGTACATTAAACTAGAGGGATATGAAAGAAGGCTCTTGGTAGGAGACGGGGAGAACGGCAGAGGAGACAAATTGGGGTTTAGTGTGAAAACCTTGATTTATGCAGGCAGTACAGTAGAAGGTGGCGGTGCTCACGTATGTAAAAAGTGAAGCTGTGACTGGTATGCAAATTGTGTATCATTGAAAACAGCTTTCTTGACTCACCAAAATTAGCCTTTGGAAAGTCTAATGATAAATAGGCATCCAGCCACCTCAAAAGTCTCAGGAAGGCTCTAGAACAATCTCTGAGCGTTCGATACCCGCCTGCCCTTGAGGAGATCCACATGGTGCAGCAGACCTCTCCTGACCTGCCCACTGCTCCCCTCAGCAGTGTACTTCGTCACTCGGCCTGTTCTGCTCCCCACTCTGTCTCCGGTGAAGCCTCTCACC
>NW_004567164.1:179249-188993 GCF_000260355.1 Condylura cristata
TGGGATTGCTGGGTCATAGAGAAGCTCCATGTTTAGCAGTTTGAGGAACCTCCAAACAGTTTTCCATAGTGGTTGTACTAGTTTGCATTCCCATAAATAAATCTTTTAAAAAAATCTTATTTCATAATACTTTAGTTATTTACCTTAAGAAAGCTATGGGTTATATTCATTCATTAGCTTGCAGTATTGAAACATTCACAAGAATTTTGAGATTATCTTTTCTAAATCCAGGGACCTAATTTTGAATAATGAAACACACTGGAAGCTAGCCAGCCTTGGTTCCTTGGTCAATAAAAGGAAACATACTGAAAGTAGTTTGTCAACATATTGAGGAGCGTGGTAGGCATGTGTCTGAAAGACCATCACCCCACTCTTTGGCAGAGGGCAGGGGTATGTTTAACAATTATACTTTTTATGTTGGATAGAGTATATCTATAATCTTTTTAAAAAACTGCCAACAGATTTTGTTTCTTGTTATAAATACCCTTTGTTACTTGGCAAAAATGGATGCATCAGATGGATCTTTAAAATTTGTCAATGTTGTCACTGCTCAGAGTACCATAACTAGAGGCCTCTGTCCTACTCCATACTGGAATGTGGGGTGACCCACTAAATAAATCATTCGTGCCATCAACAAGTGTTTTTCACACACTCATTCCTAAAGATCCCTGCTACAAAATACAAATCAAAGACATAATACAAATCAAACTCATCAGAAAATTGTAAAGAATTTCAATAAAAATGTGTCATCCACTTTAGACTCCACAATTGAAGTAAGGGCAATTTAAGATTGTCCAAGTCATAATACAATAGAAACAGCCTGCTCACCCTCCGATCAACAAAATAGAACCACTTAGGGCAGAATGTAAGCAGAGTCAGTTGTTTGAGTTCCCTAGTAAAAGTGTCCTATTACTTTCACTTCCTTTTTCAAACCGATTCCTCAGTTTTTAGAAAAATAGTCCATTAATGAAATTGCAACAAATTGTCAGGAACAACAACAACAAAAAAAAGACTATAGAACAGGAACATAGTAATTGTTCCTGTCTACAAAACAAAGAGTGACTGGATTATATACAAAATGCCCTAATAGGAAGGTGGTTATCAGCATAGGTTTCAAGCTAATTTACCCTCTTTAAAATAAATCAGTCTTTATTCCTTCTCATAACTTTATCATTACAATACATCGAGTAGAACACAGATAAGTTAAACACTCTTATAAAATACCTGTTTAAGTATCTGATTATATTTCATGAAATCCTTGATTTTAGTTTCCTGAACATCTTGAAGTATTTGTTTCTTATATGATTTAATTCAAACAAGGAAAAAACACAAGATGTGCTAAGTATAGATAGATATTTTGCAGAACAACTATGCATGTAAAGGAATAAAGAGCTAAGAAATGTAATATTTACAAGGCATTAGTTATATACCTGGACATTATGCATGAATACATGTGGTACTAAATATTTGTGATAAATATAGCTGGGACTCATGGTGCATTCGGTCTATGGCTTGGATGGATTATTCACTATGACCGCATTGTATTTTGCCCAAGAAACATAAATAAACTTTTGGACAAGGTCATTGGTGAACAAAACCAATGGAGAGGACATATAACCTCCCACCGCAACAAAGATTAATTTATCTCTTGTTCTGTAATGTGGGTCAGAGCTATGTGGCTGAGAGTTCTGCAGTCTTTGAGTGTATTCTCTTGTTTAAAATTGCTAAGCTGGGATATGAATAAATAAATCCTTAAAAAAAAAATTGCTAAGATGGGGCCTTCTCTAGTGGCACAATAGGTTGGGGCATGGCACAGCAGGCTAGCCACAGCCCCACAATGAGAGTTTGAGCCCCAGCAGTGATCCAGGAGTGGACCTCCCCTATCTCGCCTGCTGCTTCCCTCAGCAGGGCACTTGGTTGATCTGCCTACTGTACTCCCAGCTGTCTCTTGTGAATCCTCTCACCACCCTTGTACCCCAGTTCTGTATGCATAAATACATAAATTCTTTTAAAAAAACAGCTAAGAAGATGGTATTAAAACATTGAGCTTCCCTCTCCCGTCTCCGGACCCCTATGGGATCCCTGGCTCTCCTTTTTCTCTGAATATTGTTTTGGTTCACTGAGTTCCTGCAAGTCAGCTAGGCAATCAGGCAGGAAGCTTCTCACCAGGACAAAACTCCTGGTATGAAAAACACACTGGGAAGCCAGTATTTGATGAAAACAACAGGCAGATATTGTGACCAGATTAGCAAAGTCAGTTAAATAGACTGGCAGAAAGTTAGGTAAGAAAAGAGCTAATATGCTTTGATCTGTATGAACAGTGGACCTTGCAGGCCCCTGGTCACTGCACCCAGTTTATATCCCCCCCCAATTGAAGCCCCCATGAATGTGTACTCCCAATGTACTTGCCCCACATCTGTGCTTGAGTCTAGTAAGTATGAGTCTGCCTTTGGATATGTGTGCAGGTTACTTCCTTCAGCCCCCGAGGCCTCTCATAGCTCCAAACCCACTTGGTCTTTAAGTAACCATTCCCTCTTCAGGCCAGCTCCCAAAGCTGTTCTCAGATGAGCAACCTCCACCCGTCCCCCCACCTCTGAAAAAGTCTGAGACCAGCATAAACGGGAAGAGTTAATGGGTCATATTTGAGGTGATCCAAATCCAGATATTCCAATTTAATTGGCCTGGGGAAAGAATCAGTTATAGGTATTTACACAAATAAAAACACTTTAATTTTTGAGTACTGAAAATAAGACAAATGTCTGAGCCACATGATGTCTGGGTTTCTGTGAGGCATTTAAATTCTATAATATTCAGAAAAGGAGATGAGATTAATGGAAAATTAGTAAGAACATGGAACTAAGGAAAAGGCAAAAACCACAGCACCATGTCAGTAAGCTAAGGCTCCTCCTTCACTTACATACAGATGTGACCCTGTAAGATAAATTACTATCTCCACTTGTAAAAGCCATGTGAGTAATATAGTTCCAGTAGGATATTTCCCATGGCTACTTAGGAGATCAGAGAAACTCCCAGTCTAGACAAACAGGTATTTGCTTTTCTGGACTAAAAAGTGGTTGCTTATAATGAGTTGCTCACACACAAGGGATCACAATCAGAGGTAATTAGGGGTGAAGCATAGATTAATAAAAGTGTTGTTTTTCTTTTGAGTCACGTGCTGGTCTTTCATCAATTTATCAATTCATTTGGCTTCACAAAAACCCTTTGAGCTAGGTTATCATCACCCAGACAACTGGAGAAATAGACTTGGAAACAATTCGTAACATAACCTGTATTCACAACTTGAAAATGATGAGGTTTGATCATCCCAAGACATCTGATTGCAATAACTGACCTTAAAATTTTTTACCACTTTGCATCACTTTGGGATAAAACTTTAAAAGAGGACGTTTATGTGGTGAGGGATTTTTAATTTTAGGTTTTTTTACACCCTGAACAGATTGTTCTTATGTCTAAAGTATACATGCCTCAGTGGTGCCAGATCTGAATTTTCATTAATTAAAAACACTTTTTTCATGTAGTGTAGCTTAAATTAAAATTTAAGAAAAGCTGTCAAAAATATCTATATACTACATAGATGAGCCAAAAATTTTGACTTTTGCTCTATTTCAATGTAAGTGCACACACATCCATCCATTTCCATTTTTAATCCCAAAACACTTTTATCAGTAAATACTTACTATCACAGGGATCTCGTAAAAAAAATAAAGACCCTTCCAATAAGCATGTATACCATATCTTCTTGACCCAGTCATGCATTTTGGAGTACTTCAGTTGTGTCCATAGCTTATTTACTGCAAATAGTTCTGCAATTCAGCAATCAAACCCAAGCCACTTGCAGTACCTTGGATGGAGTTGGAAGGGATTATGCTCAGTAAAATAGATCAGAGGAAAAAGTATGGGACAGAAAAAAATAAAAAATCAGGAAAAGGCCCTCCCTGGTGCGCAGCGGGTTAAAGCACAGCACTGAGAAGCTAAAGCCACTTCAACATGAGTTCGATTCCCGCCTGCCCCGGAGGTGACCACATGGCGGCAGACCTCTCCTGACCTGCCCGCTGCTCCCCTCAGCAGTGGACTTCATCGATCTGCCTGTTCCGCAAAAAAGTCATAATCATAAATGTTCCGCAGGTAGGTTGGGTCACGAGGATTATGGAGAGGTGCACGGTGGCAAAGTTGTACAGGGACTATACCTGAGAGTGGGCCGCAAATGCACAAAAATACAAAAAAAAAAAAAAAACACCCACACACAAAAATGAAAATGGATGGATGTGTGTGAAAACCACAAACCATCTTACCGAAATAAAACCTCTCAACACTTCTAGTGAGGTCAGGAGCAGTTCATGGCTGCAGTTACACAGCACCCCAGTGACGTCACACTTGGCTTATGGAGAACAAAGACCCTAAAATATGAACCTTCAAGAAACTCCGGTTTGATGGCAAAATATCCGCGGTGACTGTCTTTTGCCGTAATTAGCAATTCAGTCCAGCACAAGCACTTCCTGCAGACTAACAAAACTTACGGGCAGTAACACTTTTAGCCTGTCCAGCTGGAAGTGGCGCAAAGCCACTACCGCGGCGATCTCTAGCGACACTCGCTCTGCAACACCGAACCTACGTAAGGCATCACGGCTCCTTACGTGAGAACTTGGAGCCCTGAAAAGGGCCGTTGGGTGTAAGGGGCAGAGAACAGCGGTCCTCAGCCGCCGAAGCCGTAGAGCGTGCGGCCCTGGCGCTTGAGCGCGTACACCACGTCCATGGCCGTGACCGTCTTGCGCTTGGCGTGCTCGGTGTAGGTGACGGCGTCGCGGATCACGTTCTCCAGGAAGACCTTGAGCACCCCGCGCGTCTCCTCGTAGATGAGCCCCGAGATGCGCTTGACGCCGCCGCGCCGCGCCAGGCGGCGGATGGCGGGCTTGGTGATGCCCTGGATGTTGTCGCGCAGCACCTTGCGGTGGCGCTTGGCGCCGCCCTTGCCCAGGCCCTTCCCGCCCTTGCCGCGACCAGACATGCTCACGCCGCCCGGCCTGCTCACACTGCCGCTTGCCGCGCGCCACGCGCCGCTCTTTATAGTGCTCTGGCGGACCGCGTTGAGAACCGGCAGGAAGGAGGCGGGAAGGCCGCGCGGAGGGGGCGCGGCGCGGCGCGGCGGCGTCGCCTCCCGGAAAGGAAGGGGCCGCGGGCTGCGCGTTCCCGACAGTCCCCGCGGGCGCGCACGGGGACGCACGTTGGGGAACCAAACCCTGAACGGCCGGATTTTGATTTTTCGGTGGCGCCAACGTTCGCCTGTTCCCTCGGCGGGCGTGTTCTGCCGACTTGTCTACTGAAGGGGAGCAGGTGTGCCAGGCGCCCCCAGACGCCCCGCGCTCGCGTCTCTGCTGTGGACTATGGGGAGCTGACCCGTTCTGGGAAGAGGAGGACCCGGGAGGAGCTGGCCGGCGGCCGCGCCTTGCCCTCGAGGGGACGCCCCATCCTGAAGGTGGGCTGTTCCCAGGGGTGTCTGCCTGGCGTGCGGGAGGGGCAGGCCGACTCCCCTGAGGCTTATGCGTGGAGATGAGGAACATCATAAACCTGCAGAACTGCGCCTGGTCTGTGCCTTTCTGGCTGCCTGCTGTGACTCCGCCGCCCTCCCTGGTCCACTTTGTCTTTAGATGTAGGTGGTATTTAGGGTGGTGACGGTCATTTCGGGGCTGCATTAATTACTGAGTTCTCCTGGGTATCTGCCTAGTGTACGTGAGCTATACATGTCATTAAGCTGTTTGTCGTTGTTGTTGATTTTATTATCGGGGTTGTCAGTCGCAGAACCTAAAAGGTAGAGGGACATTTTTTTTCTCCCCTTCTCTATTTTTAATGCCATCAGAAATTTTAATTGCACTTGCATTAGAATTCACGATTTAGTCCTGCAGATCTTACTTGTTGTACCAACATTTCCTAGTCTTTTTTCAGAAGACTCCTTTTTGGAGTACAGTTTAGAATTACTAAGTTTGAGAAACGTTCCTTTGAGATTTTGATAATAATTGCATTAAATTAATTGTAAAGGCCTGTAAAATTCACTTTCTATTTTTAAAATATTTATTTTTAGCAATCTAATACTTGGCTCTCAATATCTAATGGACTAATCTTTGAATATATGTATATCTCATATAACAATGCAGGATTATATTCAAATTCTTTTGATTCCTGTGGTCTTTAAAATTCCTAACTATTGTACTGTTATTGGTTGTTCTATTTGTTTTAAATGTAGGTGAGAGGTGAAACAGGTTTTAATTTAAATCTCTACTGATCTGATGCAGAAAGGTTTATCCTTTTTCTTTAGGGTTTTTTCTGGTAAAGAGGGAACAGCAGTGAGTCCTTTTTTGCGATCATACTCTCTACCTTACTATTTTTATCTCTAATGATGCTGATTAGATGTTGATTCAAAATAGAGACCACTTGATAAAGATGTACATGCAAATCAGAAACTTGCACAGAATAGGTAGCAGATGTTTAGCTTCTTTAGGTAAATAAATATTAAACTGTATTTTTTTTACCAAAAATAGATGCTAGGACAAGCCCAAGTGGCCTAGTGGCTAAGATTAAGTTCTTTGGTTGGTGGTTTAGACTGCTTAACAAGTTGAAATGTATTTAATTTTTTCGCAAGGAAGCCCCAAACATATGTGACTCAGAGTAAATTGGGTCATTGAGGCTGATGTCGACTGAGATAAGGATGGGTAGGGACCTGGGACTTCAAGGGTGCAGAGGGCCAACACCAGAAGGGGCATAGTTTCTGCCTTGCAAGTGAGGCCTGCTTGTTGGTCTTTCATGTGCAAGTTAGTGCTACTTTAATAGGTCTCTTTCTGGGTAAGACACCCCTTTCTAATTTCTTTTAGGTATTTAAGGGGCAATTCAAGCTTTTCCTGAGTAGGATGGGTTTTGATTGCATTCACGCAAAATAACCCACTTTGGCAAATTCCATGCAGAATGGCTACTAATTTACTAATAGAATCCTTTTAAAATATATTTTTATATTACATAGATAGCAATATTAATGAATTACCCTTTGTTTACTATATACTGTGTTTCATTAACACTAGGTCCATATTAATTTTAACATGTATTAATAGATTTTTGACATCTTTTTAAAGATTTATTTGTGTATACAAAACTGGGGTACAGGGCAGAGGTGCAGGGGTGATGAGAGGATCCACCAGAGAGACAGTGGGGAGCAGAACAGGCAGACTGATGAAGTACACTGCTGAGGGAGCAGCCAGCAGGTCAGGAGAGGTCTGCTGTGCTGCGTGGTCACCTCAGGGGCAGGCAGGGATTGAACTCTTGAAGCGGCTTAAGCTTCTGCACCACCAGGGAGAGAGGGCCCTGGCATCTATTTTTGGTAAAAAATAATAGTTTAATATTTATTTACCTAAAGAAGCTAAACATCTGCTACCTATTCTGTGCAAATTTCTGATTTGCATGTACACCTTTATCAAGTGGTCTCTATTTTGAACCAACTTCTAATCAGCATCATTAGAGCTAAAAATATAAGGTAGAGAGTATGATCACAAAAAAGGACTCACTGCTGTTCCCTCTGTACCAGAAAAAATCCTCAACTTCATATACTACTACCACACCAGTAAAACTAATAGTTTCACATAAACAATTCACATGATTACCATAGATAAACAACTGGAAGAAGAGAAATGGTTAAAACACACACACAAAACCACACCCAAAAAACCCAACTTAATGAAAAGGCACTGCTAGCTAGGGAGCCTGGAAAACCTGTACTGTTGGGAACCTGCTATTTCCTGGCCTTTACTGCCTGCACCAGTCTGGTCCAGAGTCCCTGCCTTCCTCCAGAATACTGGTTCCCAAAACTATTCAGACTGTTTCATTAGTCCACCAGGTGACTAGTACTCATTAGCATTAGTTGGTTCTCTTTATGTCAATGTGAAACTGATGGCAGATTGGAAGAGAAAAGGAACACATCAATGAAGTCATTCAAATCAACTGCTTTTCTCCGTAAACTAACAGCATGACGTGACCTTTCTCCTTTAATAATGCTTACATTTTCTTCTAGGCACTCTCATCTTCATTTAAATGTCTACTTTTTTTGCTTTTTATATCACAAGGGTTTTATTATTACGAAATTAGAAATTTTTTTTGAACAAATATTTAGACTTTTCATAATCTAGGGTGTCAGGAGATGCAAATATGAATAAAATAAAACACAGTCTTCACTCTAAGGGACTCTAAAATAAAGAGCTACAACAAATCGCATACAGGAAGACACTGTGAGGTGTTTTCACAGTTGTCCAGTCTGCTGAGGATAAAATAAACAATTTAAATAATGCTTTCATAAACCTGCTATTAATTGAACTTTACTTCTTACAAAAATAATTTTATGGTATAAAGTATGATGTTCTAATTTTTTCCCAAGACCTAACAATTATAAATATCTAAATATATGTATCAATTTTATTTGAAAGATTTGTCTCCATATTTAAAAACAAGTATTAATTTTCGGATTATGCAGCTGGTTCACCTTCATGTATTAAGTAAAAGTAGGCACAAACTTCATAGAGTTTGGAGAAAGTCACTTGAAATGCTCAGTGAACAAGTGGACTCAAACAATGTCACTTAAAAATTTACATACATTTTTTGATTTTTCCTGATGGGTCCGTTGAATAAATCAATCAAAACCATATGAATAATCACAATGTCAAGACTTCAACAGTATGCTGGCTCTTGCAAGGAATAGGAAGAGAATAAAGCAAATGTTAGCAATTGCATCATTATTAACATCTTATTAAAAACTGAATTCATAAGCTTTCCGTGGAACTATATATTTTTTCTTGATATTTCTAAGAAAGTATTTAAAATCTAAAAGCTCAAATATTGTAATTACTTTTTAAGAGAAACAAAAAATGTGACTTGTGAAATCAGGATTTAGTTTTTGCAATGTGAAATAAAAATTAAGTTTGAAAGAAAAGGATAAAAATTTTTTTTCTTGTTTGGCGTGATCACTTTCCTTGGAAGGAATACTAGCTGCACTAGTATGGTATACTACAGCACTAACTGTAATTACTGTTGAAATTTAAATATAGGAAATAAATTTAAATATAGGAAATAGAAACCTTTAGGCACAAAAATCAAATGTATCCCAGTGGGCTAATGTCACAAACTTCCCCACTACTCACCAGGGAAAAGTGAGTATCAGTTGATGCATATGTAGGTGAAGTGAAGGCTTCTCTCAGAGGTGACCACTTGGTGTTCAGAGGTGAGTTAAGGTTGGTGGGTGGGGATCTCCAGTATCATGGAAGGCAGGACTGTGAGAGACCGATAACGGGAAAGAGCCAGTCACAATGCCTGCCTACCACTTAAAAGTGGCACTGGCACTTAATTGACCTAATAACACAAAACTCGTTCTGGACATGCAGCATCTACCAACTCCCTTTCCACCCACCGCCTTTACTAAGCGCACCAGCGATTTGGAAGCCCAGCTCCTTTTGATGATCCAGTGGGTGGCTCTGAAAAGAGCCTTTGGTTCGAGAAGGCTGTTGTAAACTCAGAAAGTCTACTTCCCCTTGGCCTTGTGGTGGCTCTCGGTCTTCTTGGGCAGCAGCACGGCCTGGATGTTGGGCAGGACGCCGCCCTGCGCGATCGTCACCTTGCCCAGCAGCTTGTTGAGCTCCTCGTCGTTGCGGATGGCCAGCTGCAGGTGGCGCGGGATGATGCGCGTCTTCTTGTTGT
>NW_004567164.1:189773-215874 GCF_000260355.1 Condylura cristata
AGCGCTCGACCATCACGTCGCGGGAGATCCAGACGGCCGTGCGCCTGCTGCTGCCCGGCGAGCTGGCCAAGCACGCCGTGTCCGAGGGCACCAAGGCCGTCACCAAGTACACCAGCTCCAAGTGAGCGCCCGCCGCGCCCCGGGCTCGGCCCGCATCCCAACGGCTCTTTTCAGAGCCACCCACTTTCCTAAGAGAACTGGCACTCGCTTTTGAAAGGGTAAGTGGCTGTTTACTGGAAAGCAAAACCTCGTTACTTCACTTTTTACTTAGTAAAAATTGCTCTCTTTCCAAATAGTGCGTGCTGCAGCAGCATATGGTCTTATGATCATATTTCAAGAAAGATCAGGTTCACCTAGAGACAAGGTACCTTTCGTCCCAAATGAAAGCCCATGCATTTAACTGTCAACCTGACAGGTTTAAACAGCTTTGAGCCCGTCTGCTAATTCAGCATTTGCAGTCCCTTATTAGTCATCTGCATTATTCACTCATGTTCGTTTTGGGATCTTCCACGCGTCTCCTAATTTTGCCAAATAGGAAGTTAGAGATTTCAAATGGGGGTGAAGTCAGTCGCCAATCAGTTACCCGGCGCGCCATTCAGCGCCCAGGGCCCGGGCAGCCAATGAGGACGCCGCGCGGGCGATTCGAAATGACACCCTATTCCCTTTGTCTGAGGTGACGCTGGCCGTGCGGATTGTGGGTGGGCACGGACACATTTTACTTGCCCCCCTTTTAAGTTAATTCCTGCTGGAATTTCCAGCCTGCCAGGATCTGCACCGTGCGCCCTTCCCCTCTCACTGACGGTTCTTATTTCTCTATTCTTTGGCATACGTTTTTCTCACTATCCCCTGTTGCAGAAACCACAACCCGTCTTTCCATTTTAAACCTTTAGAGATGGCATATTTAACTATTTCGATTTTGCCGGAAATCACCTTGAAAACTTCCATTTTTGAATTGTAGTTGCTATTTTTTTATGCTACCTGTCTCCAGTTATGGCGTTTCAATGACGTTTTTACTCCTTAGTGTTTAAATGAGAATATTATGCACACACAGAACTGGAGACATACAGGCGTGGTCAACACTCTTAATAGAAAATACAAGAAGCAACCACATATTCATGACCTAAAGAAACAGTTGAGGTACATTTCACACAATGGTATCACATACAGCAGATCTGTGTCAGCTCCATCAAGCTCTCACCAGCCACTGCTGCATGATCTCCACCAGGGAGTGACCCCCAGGGCGCACCAAACCTCTCCTGATAGACCTGTACATTAATATTTGGTTGAATTTCAGAAATATCAATTCCAGAAGCTTAATATATGTACCATTTCATAAGGTTCAAAAAAATAACCAAATTATCTTCTGTAGCCATATATAGAAATGTGAGGTTTTTGAAAGCTTTAAGACAGATCATGAATAAACATTTAAAATATCAGGCAGTAGATAGATACCTCAGGGACAGGATGGGGAAGCAGATACATTTTATAATTTATATAAAATGTTAATTGTTATAATTTATATAAAATGTTAATTGTTGCCAACATTCAACTAGAAGTTTCATCAAGAGTGTTTGACATAATTTGCTTTATATTTCAAATGTATGTTAGAAATTTCATTATCATATCCTGATCTGCAAAATATTATAGGGAAAGAACCCTTGTATGAAAAGATTGAAACACCATCTAGTTTGTCATAAAGGGAGATTTTTTTTCTTTAATTTTTTTTATTGTGGTAAACACACATATAACTTACCAACTTAACCATGTTTTTGTGTACAGTTCAACGATATTAAGTACATTTGTTTTTTAATAATATAATAGGTTATGTTCACATCATTTTGTGCCATTTCCCCGTGGGCTTCCCATCACCAAATCAACCCTGTGCCATCACCACAGTCTGGTACACTTCCCCCTCCCACTCCCACTTTTGATCCCATTCCCCGCTCCACCATAAAGGGAGGACTTCTAAGATTCCAATAGGTAATAGACTCTATAGGTCATGTTTGTTTCTCTTAGGAGAAAAAGAAGACAGACACTATTTAAACAGCCAGAATGAGGGAATCATCCTAAAATCTAGGAGAAAAATTGGAAAGTGGATTTAAAGTGGTTAAGTTACAAGACATAATTTCTAGTATCTATATACAGCCTGGCCTCAAAAATAAAATTTATGTTGTGACAATCAGAGACAGCTTGATGATTTGGAATTATTAGCAGGGAAGATGTCTTGAAGAATATGGGGGGGGTTGGGGGTCACCAAAATCTGTGGGGAGAAAAAGGAAGAACACTGAAAAGGCATTTGTCATTGCTACAAGGATCACAAATAAGGTCTTTGCACCTCGGTATTTAGAAAGTCAGAATCTTAGGAGAGAATGAGCTAAAAATAAAAATGGAAAACAAGACCTTGGGACTTAATTGCACCTTGGTGAGCCAAGCATTTTTAAGATTTATTTTTATTTATTCATGTATATAAGAACTGGGGTACAGACCAGAGGTGTGGGAACTGAGAGGACTTACCAGAGACAGAGTGGGGAGCAGAAGGCAGACCCACTGAAATCCACTGCTGAGGGGCGCAGCAGGGAGACGAGAGGTTTGCTGTGCCTTGTGGGTCACTCCCTGGCCGGGATCATTCAGCAGTGGCTGGTGACAGCTTCACAGGGCTGAGACTGTACCCCCTGTGCCACCAGGGAGGCCCAAGCCAAGCAGTTAAACCTTGATTAATTTATGCAGTTTTCCATCAGCCTTGGGAAACTGATTTGCGCTAAACCAAACCAGACTTTCACTTTATTGTTTTCCACTGCTATTTCTTAGCTGGTAGGTTGAAGGATTTACATGATTTATCCAAAATAATTTTGTCCTTTTTTTCCAGGAAGTCCAGTTTATAATGCAGAGAGGTACAGATTAGAGCACAGGAATAGATCTGAGCATCTGACCTGAAAGGATTTTTTTCCAATCAATGTCACCTGGAATAGCTGTGTTCACCCTACAGAATCTTGTTTTCTCACTGGAAACAGCACTCCCTTCCATGGAGACCGTATTGAATGTACCAACAAAGCCTAATTCTTGTTTTTGTTTTGTTTTCTTTCACCATTTCTAGATTCTATGCAGTTTGCCATCTTTCTAGATTCTATGCAGTTTGCCATCCTTCAGTTATGATTTGTATCAGGCACAAGAATTAATTTGATCACAACTTACTTCATACTTCACCTCCAAGAATCCCTTTCATAACTCATATTTTTTAGGTCTCCCTCCCTTTCCAGGCTGAAATTAAATTCTCAGGTTATAGTATTTAACTTTCATACACGTGTATTTTAAAAAGTGTGAAAACAGCTTAGTATAAGTATAGAAAAACGACGTTATTTCAGTAATAAAGAAACTAATTTCAACATACAGATGCTTGGGCCCTATAGAAGAAAGTGAAGTAAATGGGTAATTGCACCTATGACTTAGAAACAGAACCAACAGGAAGCGTGTTTGTGTGTGCGTGTGTGATGAGATTTTTAGGTTCCCACCTCAAGGCAGTAAGCTTGAGACCCAGAAAGAGCCCATTTTCCAGTGTGTGTCCCAAGGTTGGAAAAAAACCCATGTCCCAGTTCAAAAGCCATCACTCAGGAGTAATCTCTCAGGAGATGGATGATCTTTTGTTCTATTGTGGACTGTAACTGGATGACCCGCCCACAATGGAGAGAAAATCTACTTACTCCATCGACTGAGTTAAGTGTTAATCTCATCCGCAGCACCACCACAAAATTCCTAGAAACACATCTGACTAAGCCCCTGGGTTCCTTATGGACCGGTCAGCAATAAATTGGGCTGTGACAGCACCCACAGGTAGAGCTGCACTGCATGCAACGTTGGCACCAGGGTCGGGCACTGCAGCCGGACTTCTGAAGTGGGTGAAAAAAGACACTGTAAAAGAGCAAATTGCAACGTTTTCTCAACTTAGAAAGTGATTACGCTCTTGGAACTCATTCTATACTAAACTGTACACATATACACATATACACACCTCTCGTGTTTGTTTGTGAACGAAGTTAGACGTGAGGATGAGATCATGAGGATTTTCACCTGTGAGAGGTTGGGAGTCGTGCGTGAGCTGAACAAACTCTGCTAGTTTCCCTGGACCTTTCTTAAATGCATATAGTACTACTACCCCCGACACTGGAGTAGTCAAGAAACAACTTGCCTACTTCTAGAAAGTCCCCTAAGGGTTAGTGCTGTTAGAAGGGTGCTGACTCTGGTCGCTTCATTGCAGATGCCACAGAGTGGCCATGTCAGAGCTGGGAGGGGCTGGCAGTCTTTCCGGAATCCTAGCGTGACCCTCGAAATTGCTGCAGCGCTGAGATGGCCGTTGGAGAAGAGAACTTAAGGCATCTGCAACACAGCCAGTTGGTCTATTTCCTGACTGAATAACTCCAAAGTCCTTTTCTTCCCTGTGAACTATCTGTTATTTTTCTTTTCCCTTCTAACTTGTTTCTCCGAGCATGATACCGTCCAGTTCCATCCATGTTGCTGCAAATGGCACGAACTTATCTTTTTCGATTGCTGAGCTGTATTCCATTATGTATATAGACCACATCTTTTTGATCCAGTCATATTTTTGGGCATTTGGGTTGATTCCAAGTCTTCCCCATTATAAATAGGGGTGCAGGTATTCTTTCCAACTGATGAACAGGGTCAGCCACAAGACTCACATTCAGTTCTGGAGCCTGATTAGTGAAAGCAGAGGACATTGAAATACAAGTGGCTGGTCACCTCAGTGGGGACTGCTGTCATACAGGACCTTAGTATTCTACAAGTTTCTTTTCTATTCTAATGATTTGTTTATTTGTGCATATAGAACTGGGCTGTAGGCCAGAGGTGCAGGGGCATTGAGAGGATTCGCCAGAGACAGAGTGGGGAGCAGAACAGGCAGATCGACGAAGTACACTGCTGAGGGGAGCAGCGTGCGAGTCAGGAGAGGTCTGCTGTGCCATGTGGGTCACCTCCAGGGCGGGGATTCAACTCACAAGGAAGCAACCACTGCCAGCTTTGCATTGCTCTGCTCCAGCCTTCTTGCCACCAGGGAGGGCCCCTACCAGTTTACTGTCGACATGTCAGTTTAAAATGTTGGTTAAGGGCCCTCCCTGGTGGCGCAGGGGGTTAAAGCACAGCACTAAGAAGCTTCAGCCACTTCCGCATGAGTTCGATCCCCGCCTGCCCTGGAGGTGACCACATGGCGCGGCAGACCTCTCCTGGTCTGCCCACTGCTCCCCACAGCAGTGTGCTTTGTCGATCTGCCTGTTCTGCTCCCCACTCTGTTCCTGGTGAATCCTCTCATCCTCCACATCTCTGGCCTGTACTCCAGTTCTGTATAAATAAATAAATCTTTTTTTTTTTTAAAGTTGGTTAAAAAAAGAAAAAGATGAAACTCCAAGATAATCAAACTGACATCAAGAATTACTTTTTAAAGCCTAGTTTATATCATACTATGTCTAATCCAAAAATTGAGTGGAAGAGTTTTATATAGTTCTATATTCTAGATATATTTTTGTAAGAACCACCTAACAAAAGTGGCATATTTGGATCACAACATATTTTAAGTTCAGTTTCCATATTCACATCACATTTACATTTTTCTAATATTACTTGAGGAGTAACTTTATAGTTTTCTTCCCTTAACAAGTATAGGGACTTTTGAAATGTTATAATCGCCAAACATTTCCATCTTATGCAAAACCTATTTGTTAGCATGAATGCTATCTTTTTTTCCTGCTAATACCTGTGTGGCTGTTTTGAATATACAATCAGCTGAAGAAGAATCTAGAAGTGTACATTTCTTCTTCGCCTTTCCACTTTATACACATATACACTAAAATACACTTTTAATTCTATCACATTTTTTCAGGAAATGAAATAATCGAAAAGTGTACAGTCAAAGCCTTCACGGTTTTTGGTGCTCTTGGATAAAGCGTGTTAGAATAATTGAAACTCCTTTTAAAACAACTGGTGTTGTAGAGATGATAACAACTTGGAAAACCCTTTGGAAATGTATATTTTCTTTGGAAAGGAAACAATGCATTAATGCATTAATTCTTCCAAAAGATCAAAGTGAAATATGAAGATTATTGATGTTATGGGTAAGAGTATTGTATGTTCCCTGAAACTTAATAATACTGTTTTTAAAATGCAGTATTTAGATAGGTAACTCAAATTCTAGTCACTTAACCTCGGAAAGGTTGAGGATGAAACAACTCGGAGTAAAATGATTAATTTTTTTTATTAATTCTTTGACAAGATGAAAGATTTCTAATGAAATGAAATGTTTCTTGTCTGTTAAAAAGCGTTTTTAAATCTGTTGTTAAAGTGGTCAGAGAACCCTGTCAGCAGCTGCATCACCGAGCACACAACAATTCTACAAGATGCTTCTATGGAGAGTTCTGTCTCCACTCAAGAACCAAAAGGCCAGGGACATCCTGATGGGTCTCGGGCGTCTGCTGACTGAAAGCCAGGCTGACCACAGGTAAGAGCAGACAGAAATTTAGACTGAGCGGTAGCTAGAATGAAAGATAGATCAAAGGCTCGCTGGAAAGCTCACCACAATGAAAGCATGAACGACAGACTGTGGATTAGAGATGCAGTGACAGAATTAACAGAAGAGCAAAGGCTTGCCAAAGTCTCCCTCAGAAGCTTGCTAGAATGATAGAATGAACGACAGATGGGTCAAGGCTCAGCCAAAGGCTCAAAAGCATGAAAGAATGAAAGGAATGTTCGAATTATTGCATTTGTAAGTATTTGGAACATTCCTTTCCCTACATTTATGCTATTATCTGCACACACAGATCCTCTTGCTTCCTTTGCTCTGTTTCAGGCTTTTTAAAATCTGATTTTATCATTCCTGTCTCAGACATTTCTCATGGTTCCAAGGTTTGTCTCCATCATCCTGTAACCCCTTTCAGTTTATAGTTATATGTCTAAGTTTATGATTTATTTTTCCACTGTTTGTTAATTGAAAGCATATTTGTATGTATCCTCAGCAACCTTTTCAGATAACTAGAAATATACTACACACAATTTTCCCTTTCCTTTTTTACATAAAAAAGAAAATAATTTAAATGGATAGAGGTTACTATGGTCATTTCCTCTGGCCCAATTCTCACTAATGACACTCAAGTTGGCAATTGTGTTACCAAGGCAGGCTAGAAAATATGGTAAATCAAATGTTAGCAAATAATCATGTGGCTGGAGGAAGAGCACTAAATCCAAACCCCAAGAACGACATCAACAGTGACAGTCCTCTGGTCAATATTCATCGGATCTAAAATCTTTATGGAGGGGTTCCTTGGCGGCACAGGAGTTAAAGTCTCAGTGCTATCAAGCTTTTGACCTGCGTTCAGTCCCGGCCAGGGAGCTGCCCCACATGGTGCAGCAGACCTCTCCTGTCTCCCCGCTGCTCCCCTCAGCAGTGGGTTTCAGTGGATCTGCCTGTTCTGCTCCCCACTCTGCTTCTGGTGAATCCTTACCACGACCCCCAGCCCCCTGCTCTCTGGCCTACATCCCAGCTCTTATGTGCATAAATAAATAAAATAAATCTTAAAAAAATAAAATAAACTTGACGGAGGTTAAATGTCAGAACACCACACTGACACCCTCTCTTCTGCTATAACAGCCTGCAATATTGCTTCCTCTCTAATACTGGTAACGTAGGCAGTGGCCACACCATGGGGCAGAGATTTTGACAAACTCTTCAACTGTAATTTGATGGCGTTGAAAAATGTGCAAGAATCTATGTCGCTCGTCTGCACCATGCACGCTGCTGCGGTGTGGCTGCCTGGGGTCAGCCTGCGTGGGAAGGTGAGACCTGCTGTGGCTAACTCTACAGGACCTCAAGTGCACTGTCCGCCCTGGCTAAGGTTGTGCATGGGTGAGCACACTCCCCAGTAAGGCCAGCAAACAAGCCAGCGGAGAACAGTGCACTCTGTCCTGCAAATAGCTGCAGCCCACTGCCTTGTTTTTAGCAGAAACTGCAAGAAGCCCCAGGCCCTGTACAAACATGCACCCCACCCCTGCGTCAGGTACATTTCCTGTTTTTCCCGCAAGTACAAGGGCTATCAGACCCTATATATGCCCAAGGGCGGTCCTAATAAGCAGACTCCGCACTCAAGGCTCCTGTTTCTTTTTCTTGCGGCTCCGAGTCGCCTTTTTCTGGGTGAACGTCGCAGTCAGCCTGCGTTGCCGTTGGCATTCCCGGTCTACATAATGAACAAACGGAGGCACAGAGGAAGCTACTTAGTCCCAGAGCTCGAGGATCCACAACAAGAACAGTCAGTGTTGAAGCCTCCTCACAGGAGCTTCGTTATAATGTCAGATTTTGTGGCCTTGTGAGACTAAATTCTTTCGACACAAGTGGAGACGTATCATTCACACTGTTTTCACAGCACAAATGTATTTCAGTTTCCCCCCTCCTTTTGCTCCCGAGCACAGGGATAAAGAACATGTGAATGTTCCCCTAGGAACACTGTCAGGTTCCGCGCAGGGTCGCAGCGCTTTGCTGTTGCCGGCAGCAGTCACTAGCTTGCAATCCTGTGGGAAACCAGCACCGGCCCGCACTGCCTCCTGCTGAACGGCACACGGAAATGAAGACAAACGAAAACCTGGACAGGGTTCTTCCAAGACAGCATCTGCATGTTTGCCCTTACCGTGTCACATGACGGCTGCAGGCCCCGGTAGGACCCTGGTCTCCACGCGTGCCAATGTGCAGCTCAATGCTGCTGCTGCAGAGCAGAGCTGCGGCGACTCTGACATACGGAGTAGGGGTTCATTCTCAAACTGACCGTCATTTCTGTGTTGAAGGCAGTCACTAAATAGACCACGAGACGTCCCCTCTCACCCAGAGAGGGGCAGTCTAGATTTGCCCAAGTCAAAGACTAAAAGAATGACACTGGATGGGCTATGAATATTGTTTAGCCACTTGCAATGGTCTTGCTGGCAGCAGTTTAAACATTCATTTGTCTGCCCCCTAGCTAAATATTGTCAACTAAATAGGCTTCTTCCAGAGAATGGAGTCAGAAGCTCCTGATTTCTATGCACTTTTCTACTCAGAGGAAGGGAGGACTATGCAGTGAATTGTGTCCCCCCAAAATGTATGTTGAGGTCTAGACCTCAGTACCTCAGAACGTAACCATAGGTAGGGATAGAACCTTTATGGTGGTCGAGTTAAAATGAGTTCACCCCAGCAGGCCCAATTCCAGTGAGACTGTGTGCCTTTTAAGGAAGGGACATTTGGACAGAGACTTGGGCAGAAGGGAGACAGGTGAAGACAGGGAGAAGATGGGCCAGGGACAACAAGCTCAGGAGAGAAACCCAAACAGCTCCTCCTGCCAGTCCTTGGAAGGAGCCCTGCCAACACCTTCATCGTGGTCTCTGTGAGGTCACAAATGCCTCTTGCTTCAGATCCCAGGCTCAGTACCTTCTTACAGCAGTCGTTCACTGATACAAGGCTGCAAGGCCAGTAGGCTGTCTCTGTCTGTAGACCAAAGCTACCACGTGTACTTCCGTCATTGGATAGGAGGAATAAGTTGGATAAAGCAGTGTCTAGGAGATGGTCCAGCCTCAGTAAGTGGCCCCCAGAACTAGTGTCAGCTTTTCTTCCATATGCCAACCGCAAGACCTAATTGCCACACAGCCCTCTCCCTAAAGACAGGGCCTTACATGCAGAGCGATACTGTAAACTCTGACACTCAGTAGCTGCCTAGATGACAGGACATTAGAGCACGTCAAATCAAAGACTTCCAGATCTTCAGGGAGATAAACATGAATAAAATACTGGAAATAGAGAAACTCGATGGGGCACAAAGCAGGTCATTCTGATGGTACCTGTTCTTGAAGAAGACAAGCAGCCTAACCAGGGGGCAGTTTCACGGCCCCTGGGAACACTTTGGAGACTGGTGCCCACTCCAGGGGTAGCTGAGCACCTGGGGGCTTCAAGGAGCCTGTGACCTCCTTGACTGCCTCCAAATTGCAGAAAAAATAAGGCCCCAGTTCTCTTAGGAGTTTCTGAGCTGGTGCACACTGCTTCCAGGCCTGTTCTTAACCTCGGAGCGCACACGCGGAAGTTACAATGCAAAAGGCCTATTATGAGTTATTTCCCTCAATAAACTAGGTAGTGGTAACACTGTTTGAGAAATAAAGTCATATAAATGTTCACCACTACGTGAGCTTCTCTGGGTCATGTGTTTTTCTTTCCTGAGTTAGGCATATACTAGTGGCTCAGTTAACGCCTTCATCACACCAGTGTTCCCAGGTCTGTACCAAGTAACACAGTGGGCAGAGGGGATTCTTTTGAAGTTTAAATTGTCAAAACAGAGTGAAAATCTTCTCTTTTCTACTATTTAGACCCTTCTGAGTAACTGGGAAAAGCACCCATTGGTGCTGGCAGGCCTTGAAGGCCTTACTGCCGGGTGTTAATCATCTTTCAGCTATAACAACCAACAGGACTCAGTCTCAAATCATATACAGCAAAGAGCAGATAGCTGGGATTTAACATTTTTTAAAGATAGCTTTATAGTTATTCTGTTTGTAGCCAACACTGGAATTTTTCAGTAGAGAGATAATATAAAGTTATTTTTCAAAATAGATTGATTTTCTTTTCTTTTCTTTTTTTTTTTAAAGATTTATTTACTTATACAGAACTGGGGTACAGGCCAGAGATGCAGAAGGTGAGAGGATTCACCAGGAACAGAGTGGGGAGCAGAACAGGCAGATCAATGAAGTACACTGCAGAGGGGAGCAGCAGGTGGTCAGGAGAGGTCTGCCGCACCATGTGGTCACCACCCCAGCCGGTGGGATCAAACTCATGCGGAAGTGGCTTTAACTTCTCAGTGCTGTGCTTTAACCTGCTGCGCCACCAGGGAGGGCCTTGATTTTCTTTTTTTAAAGGATTGATTTATTTATACATACAGAATTGGGGTACAGGCCACAGGTGTGGGAGTTGGGGGGGTGAGAGGGTTCACCAGAGAGTGGGGAGCAGAACAGGCAGATGTACTGAGATACACTGCAGAGGAGGAGAGTAGGGGGTCAGGAGAGGTCTGCTGCACCCTGTGGGTCACCCCCCTGGCCAGGGATCCAATCTGTGCTGCAGTGGCTGTGGTAGCCTCATAGTGCTGTGCTTTAAACCATTGTACCACCAGGGAGGGCTCCCCGATTATTTCTTTTCTAAAAAGCAGATTTAGGGAGAAATATTCAGAATAGCAAAGGTTGCAACCAGGAACAGCCAAAAGAAAAAAAAAAAACTGTACCAATGGCACTGGTACTCAGATGACTAAATTTTGAATACTGAATAAAATAACAAGCAAGGTCATAAAAGTGTAATGAAAAAACTATGTTATTGTTATATTTTATAACTATAAATCTATGTTATAGGTTACATATTAATAGGCTACCGATATACTGCAACCTACAATGATATTATACTTTGTAAATTATCTTGTAATATATAATATTAAGCTATAGGAACTTGGTGTGAGTAAATATTGCGGAATATGAAAACCTGAGGAAGTTTCTTGGCAGCAAACTTGTGAACAAGGCTTAATTTTGAACGATAGAGTCAACTGCTAAGATTTTCATCGGTGTATTAGCAGCTAGATATGTCGTATAAGTCTGCCAAAAGTTAGCAGCTGAACACATAGCATATACATTAGCTCACAGTTTGAGGGTCGGGAGTCTGGCGACAGCTGAGCTGTGTGGTCCTTGCTCCAGTTCTCTCGAAAAGCTGCAGTGCAGACTTGGGACCTTTGAGGCTGGACGGAATGGAGAGTCAAAGTCCAAGGAAAGGTTCCTTCCTGTGGCCACTGTCTGGAGGCCTCTGATCCTCACATGCAGGTGGGGTTACTGGTCAAGGGCTAGCCTTTTCCGCTGCGGAAAGTGATCCAAGAGTGAGTAAGAGTGAGCAGGATGGAAGTCTGTTCTCTAACCTTGGAAGTGACATTTCACCAATTTTGCCACATCCTGTTGACCAACTGGTCCCTTGTGGGAAGGCTGCACAGGAACAATGTCCCAGGGTGGGTCACAGCATCTCAGAGGCCACTTCCCTCAGCAGGGAGCAGTGGACCTCAGCCCTCACACCATCAGTGCCACCAGGGAGTTGCCAATGTGCTAGATAGATGTCCAGGCCTCTGGCCGGTCACAGACTCTGGTTTGGGGCTGGGCAACAACGTACTGTTTTCAACATTTTACAGAGATTCTGATGCGTCAATGAAACTGAGGTCCACTAGATGCAAGAGGATTGAGAAACTGGGAACATAAAACTGACCAAGAGACAGTGACCAAAGTTTGATTATTAGCTTCTTATATGGATAATGTTCCATGCCAGGAAATAGATTTTGTTCTCCTGGCTTGAGATAGGTGAACATAAGGTCAAAGTTAAAGACATGGAAGAAAAGTTAAAACTCACTAGTGAGCACACGAGAGAATTGGAGCATGGCTTCTAACGTTCGCAAGGTCTTATTCCTCACAGACCCTTATGTGTGTGGTCCCTGCTGACCCCAACTGATAGCAGATTAAAACTGGTGGTTCACAGACATTGGTTTTGTTCAGGACGCTGTGAACAAGGCTGCTATTCTGGAACAAAGGGCAACTGTTGGGTTGCAAGGCCTGGGGTTCCAACCTCTGTAGGGCAGGGCCTGGGGCTTCTGTGGAGCACCCCATGCCAACTCAGCCTGAGCACCCCCTCCCTTTAACCCCTCTGGAACACTTCAACCAAAGTGAAACACTTCCAAGAACTTCAAATAAAATCCAACACTGACTCCTGTCATATAAGATACTGCACATTCTAGAAAATCCCCTTTTCACCTGTTCTTCCACTGCCTGTTAATTTCCAGCTTGCTCCCTAACTCCCAGCGACTTTAGTGACTTGAGTTCCTTGACTAATACCAGGGTCCCCACCGCAGATAAACCTCAGGCCTCTTGTTCCTTTTTTCTGCCTAGAATCTCAGTTTAGAAAACATCCATGATCAACACCGATGGGTTGTTTGAGGTCTAGTTTGGTAAGATGTTTGAAGCTTTCAGATGCTAAATTAATATGTAAAATTTCTCAGTAATATATACAAGTACATGTGCACACTAACCCACAAAACAGTCTCACTGTGCCTCATGGCAGTCACATGATCACTAGCAGGGAGTTTCAGAGAAATCACTCAAATCTGAAAGTCATGGGCCCAAACATTTTAATAATTGACCTCTTAAAAAACCTAGGTCCTACTGGCCAAATGTAAGAAAACTCATTTTGGATAAAGCTGGATTATAAAAAAAAAAAAAAAAATCCAACTAAATAGAAACTGTTACAGGGCAACCCCGTGTGTTCTGAGCTGCCTGACTGTGGGTCCTCACCACAGTGCTTAAAGAAATTTAAGATTCAACTGCAGGTGCAGTTAGTAATGGGTTTATTTACAAGAGAAAGGGAAATAAGTAGCGGTGCGAGGCTAAAAGCCCACGTCTCTGCTTTAAAATCAGACGTGCCTGTTTAACCCCACCCACAGGTCCCAGTCCTCACTCTGATGACGGAGCTTGTGGTTCAGGTGCCGGGAGTGGGGAAAGAGGCCACAAATCTGTTATCTGTAGAGTTCACTCGGGGTCTCTTTTTTCTAAAGTTACAGGATAAACCGGGAGCTGATAGCTTGAACACAGGCTGGACGTATTTGGGAGAAAGAGAACTCAATGCCTTTCAGAAAGTGCACAAAGCAGCAACTTCAGGGAACTCAAAAGAAAACATTTGCGAAGTTTCTAAGACATGGAAGTCTTAGGAGACGCCCCAACTTAAAGCATGTAACTCGTACCCTTCCAAAATGCAAAAAAACCTGTAACTTTTTACCTTTTGCCAACAGCTAAATAGCGCGAGTGCCAGTTCTCTTAGGAAAGTGGGTGGCTCTGAAAAGAGCCTTTGGGGTGCGGGCCGAGCCCGGGGCGCGGCGGCGCTCACTTGGAGCTGGTGTACTTGGTGACGGCCTTGGTGCCCTCGGACACGGCGTGCTTGGCCAGCTCGCCGGGCAGCAGCAGGCGCACGGCCGTCTGGATCTCCCGCGACGTGATGGTCGAGCGCTTGTTGTAGTGCGCCAGGCGCGACGCCTCGCCCGCGATGCGCTCGAAGATGTCGTTGACGAACGAGTTCATGATGCCCATGGCCTTGGACGAGATGCCCGTGTCGGGGTGCACCTGCTTCAGCACCTTGTACACGTACACCGAGTAGCTCTCCTTGCGGCTGCGCTTGCGCTTCTTGCCGTCCTTCTTCTGCGCCTTGGTCACCGCCTTCTTGGAGCCCTTCTTCGGGGCGGGCGCGGACTTGGCCGGCTCAGGCATGGCGAGCGATCAGTCTAAGATCCGGAGAAAGTAAAACGCAGGCGCCTGGCGGCACCGCCTGAAATATACATCATTATGTAAATGAGGTGTCCTCGCGCCCTCCCATGATTGGTGCTTCAACTTCGGTGACGCCACGCACCGAGTTCCCCCAATCGACGCGCGCATGCCCCATGCTCGCGCTCCCATTGGTGCAAACGAAAATCTCACCGTGGCCAATCGCACGGCTCCGAGTTCGCGCCCCGCCACCACTATAAGTAGCGCAGGTGCGGCCGGCGGACGCCAGGGCCTGTCCTATCCGGTGCTTCTGTGTCGGTCATGTCTGGACGCGGCAAGCAGGGCGGCAAGGCGCGCGCCAAGGCCAAGACCCGCTCGTCGCGGGCCGGGCTGCAGTTCCCCGTGGGCCGCGTGCACCGCCTGCTGCGCAAGGGCAACTACGCCGAGCGGGTCGGGGCGGGCGCGCCGGTGTACCTGGCGGCCGTGCTGGAGTACCTGACGGCCGAAATCCTGGAGCTGGCGGGCAACGCGGCCCGCGACAACAAGAAGACGCGCATCATCCCGCGCCACCTGCAGCTGGCCATCCGCAACGACGAGGAGCTCAACAAGCTGCTGGGCAAGGTGACGATCGCGCAGGGCGGCGTCCTGCCCAACATCCAGGCCGTGCTGCTGCCCAAGAAGACCGAGAGCCACCACAAGGCCAAGGGCAAATAGGCTTTTGCCGCACTTCAGAACTTTACGCGTAAACCAAAGGCTCTTTTCAGAGCCACCTACAGTTTTCTTGGAAGAGCCGTGTCACTAGTGTCCCGTTACCAGTTAAACCAGAAACCTCGCATACATAATATTATGTTTATTAAGGGTGGTAAATTACATGTGGTGGATGGGGGAGTGGGGACGGCGCTGACGCACGCGCCCCAATGACCGTGGTGTGGCAGTTTGCCGGCTACAAACTGGCTGCTGGCTGCACATTAGCCAGCAAAGTGCGCACGCAGTCGAGTCAGACAGCAAAAGCCGAGCTATGAGAGGACAAAGCATGGCATGTGAGATTGCAATGTCAGTCACAAAAGCTGCGGAGCTTGGAACCCGCAGGCTGACACCGCTGCCTGCGTCTCGGATCGCAGGCCTAAGTCGCGCAACTGGCGCCAGTGAACGGATGCAGTGCACAGCTGTTTTCAGAGGTCTTTGGGTGGCTCTGAAAAGAGCCTTTGGGGTTTCGTCGCTTCTCAAGAGCACTTCCTACTTCTTCTTGGCCGCGGTCTTCTTGGCCTTTGCGGCTTTGGGCTTGGCCGCCTTGGGCTTGGCGGCTTTGGGCTTGGCCGCCTTGGGCTTGACCGCCTTGGGCTTGGCGGGGCTCTTCGCCGCCTTCTTGGGCTTGGCGGCAGCCTTGGCCTTCTTGGGGCTCTTCGCCACCTTCTTGACGCCGGCGGCCGCGGGCTTCTTGGCCTTCTTGGGCGTCTTCTTCACGGCCTTCTTGGCTCCCGCAGCCTTCTTGGGCTTCTTGGGGGCAGCCCCCGCCGGCTTCTTGGGCTTGGCCGCGCCCGCCTTCTTGGCCTTGGGCTTGGCGTCGCCGGAGGCCGCCTTCTTGTTGAGCTTGAAGGAGCCCGAGGCGCCGGTGCCCTTGGTCTGCACCAGGGTGCCCTTGCTCACCAGGCTCTTGAGGCCGAGCTTGATGCGGCTGTTGTTCTTCTCCACGTCGTAGCCGCCGGCCGCCAGCGCCTTCTTGAGCGCGGCCAGGGAGAGGCCGTTGCGCTCCTTGGACGCGGCCACCGCCTTCGTGATCAGCTCGGACACCGGGGGCCCCGCGGCCTTGCGCTTGGCTGCGCCGCCGCCAGCCGCCTTTTTGGTGGCTTTCTTCTTGGCAGGAGACTTCTCCACCGGCGCCGGGGCGGCCGTCTCGGCAGGAGCGGTTTCCGACATGGCGAGGAGAGAGCGAAGGAAGAGAAACTAAGAGCCAAAGCGCGCGCTTAGCAGTGCTGCCTCGCTCGGGCCC
The DNA here is from genome assembly GCF_000260355.1 of Condylura cristata. Taxonomy (NCBI): domain Eukaryota; kingdom Metazoa; phylum Chordata; class Mammalia; order Eulipotyphla; family Talpidae; genus Condylura; species Condylura cristata. The sequence goes on from NW_004567164.1 coordinate 206,086, forward strand.
GGGGCTTATATAAGCCGGTGCTGCGCTGTGATTGGTGGATCGGCCGGTCCACCGGCCTCAGGCAGCCACCTCTCGCGGTTGCTTTTCCAAATTGTGTTTGTTAGACTCAAAGATTTGATTAAATGCTGAAAAGAGTGATGCAGAATTTGACACTTTGAAGCTCTAAAGGAGGAAAGTAGCTTCCAGGTTTACATACATGTTTATGTTTTCAGGAATGAAGCGCAGTTGGGGAAAGATATTTTTGAAAATTCCATCAGCTTTTCCTGGGAGTCCACGGGGTTTAGGGCATGGTGCTAGTTTGTTGCACGTTGCAGTAAATTTCTACTAAGTATCAAGTGAGTATTTCAAAAAAGTATCTGTCCTTGGGTTCAGCCTTTGATGTTTTCAAGAAGAAAGACATTAGGGTCCCGGGTTTGGACATAAAGTTTGTTTCCATTTGTAGCAAGTAACACAGCGCTGGGCGGCTGTTTATCTCCGACCCCAAATTAAACACATAGACCATACTTTACAAACCGGTTCTTCCTCTTAATTTCCATGTGCCAATGGCTTCTTCAGAAAATGGAAAAGTTCCATTTCTAGAGCAACTTCTTCCAACTTACAACAAGCACATAGAAATTGCTTTGGCGTCTAATCCAGCGATCAGGATTCATACACAAATTTAAATATGGTGTTTTTGATTGAGATGCTTTGTCTGTTCGAGGCATATCCATTAAAATATGGATGGAAATGCTTAACCCAGATAATATGTTTAGAAAAACATAAAATCTGCTAAAAATTGTAGGACTTCCTGTAACCTTGAAAGCACAAACCATTTGGCTGACAGAACTTTGCCAGATTTTCTATGTACGCTTGCAAATTCCTAACTTTTGAACCGCATTAACAAATTCAACAGGAAGAACACCATTTTTTGTAAGAAATCAGGAGATATTAATGTCGGTAATTTTGTGGGCGTAAAAGAGAAACAGATTGTACCTTAGAAAAAGAATTGGCTACTGACTGAGAAAGGTGAGTTGGGTATGGCGGGACTGGCAATACCCAGGTTCAGAAAACTTCAGGAATATGCTAACATCTCAGGGAACTGAGGTAATCACCATGAGTTTGGAATGGAGGGGAAATGTGTTTTATATTTACTTGGGACTGTGGTAGTGAATAGACAGGATTTTGTGCCTGGAAAATAAAGGAGTCTGAGTGATGTTTAGGATCTCTAGATTAATTTTAGGTCACTCAGCTCTTCCTGTAAAGGTCTGTGTAGGTACATTTAAAGTAGTCAACTCCATTTCTCCAGAATCCCTTGCAATTTTAAGTATGACCAAAAGGGCCAAATCTGAAAAGTGGCTTGTTTTGTAAAGCCCTCAAGCTAAGAATGGTTTTTTGATTGTTCTAAAATTGCATCAGAAAAAAAAAATTATGTGGCACAGACCTCATGTGACCTGCAAAGCCTGAGAGATTTTCCTGTGTTTTGAACTCCGCAGACACAGGTGATGGTATATTGATACCAGCCTGTTTCTTCCAGAGCAATGCAAATCCACCAATTTAAGAATTGCAGATCCAAACTAGAAAATGTTCTAGCCATGTACGTCCCACTGTTTCAATCACAGAACCTTCAGAATATGGATGCAGGAACACCCTCCAATGCTTAAGGGGCAGTCAACCAGTATAACAATAAGAACTAGCGTCCACTGTGCATTTTTCTAGGCTCCAGAAATGAATCTAAGGATGTTCTACAGGTTTCAATATATTTACTACAGCTTACAGCTGTACAAGGTAAAACCCAGAGTATGAGTAACTTGTTGAAGGTCATATAGCTAGTAAAGGGCAGATCAGAGATCTAACTTGAATAATAATGGACAGAGAGCAATCTAAGAAGCAACTTCTCCCTATACCAAACAAAGAGCACTGAAATTCTGTCTATACTGAGGTTTCTGATCCCATTAAACTGTTTTTGCATAACAACCCCTAGACTTTCCCAAAGCTCCAAGTCAGAGGTTGGGAGACAGACAACTCTGGAAAGTCAAAATTTTAAATGGAGGGATTTGAGGGGAGAATTGAAGGCCAAGATGACCAGAGTGAACACTGCAAGAAAAAAGCCTTGATGTATCTGCTGCTTCCAGCAGCTAGGCTGGGCACCCACGAAAGGAAGCACCAAGTGAAGCTTGATATGGGGCATATGAGAATCTTAAAAGCCGCAATGTTGGCCAAAGCTAATTGTCTTAGAACACCCTGCACCTCAGTGTAGAAAAACAGGAATAGCTTTGAAGTAACACGACTTGGTTTAATCCCGAGCTTAGTTCTTTTAAAAGAATAAATGATAGTCCTAACTTAAGAGTGAAGACGTTTTGATATATGGGTAAAGAAATACTCTTTAGAGCTTCGGTAACCCATCTTACAGAGCAACCGAGTCAGTCTTCACATTGTCACACGACAGATTGGAATTGCCTGTGAAGCGTTCATGGGTGGATCTTCTGTCACATACCATTGTACATGACATAATAATTTTTCAAGTTTCCACTTTTATAACAGCTCTTCACTGCGCCAAAAAAAGCAAGCAGTGGCAACTTAAGCAGGGATAGTTGCTTTTAGATAGTGAACAGCTCTCCCCAGCGCAAGGGGCTCATAAAACACTCATGGTTCCTGGAGACCTGTGACTTAAAAGAGTGAACAGCTCCCTTTGGTGACAATGGAGGGGCTCTGAAAAGAGCCTTTGTGGGTAGTGTGGCGACCCTGGGGTTTACGCCCGCTCGCCGCGGATGCGGCGGGCCAGCTGGATGTCCTTGGGCATGATGGTGACGCGCTTGGCGTGGATGGCGCACAGGTTGGTGTCCTCAAACAGCCCCACCAGGTAGGCCTCGCACGCCTCCTGCAGCGCCATCACGGCCGAGCTCTGGAAGCGCAGGTCGGTCTTGAAGTCCTGCGCGATCTCGCGCCCCAGCCGCTGGAACGGCAGCTTGCGGATCAGCAGCTCGGTGGACTTCTGGTAGCGCCGGATCTCGCGCAGCGCCACGGTGCCCGGCCGGTAGCGGTGCGGCTTCTTGACGCCGCCCGTGGCCGGCGCGCTCTTGCGGGCCGCCTTGGTGGCCAGCTGCTTGCGGGGCGCCTTGCCGCCGGTGGACTTGCGAGCCGTCTGCTTCGTGCGGGCCATGGCCGGGAACTGAGAGCGCCGCGAGGACTGAGGCCGGGGCCGCGCGCCCGCACTTTATAGAGCCGCTCGCGCGCTGATTGGCCGGCGGAGGCCCCGCCCCCAAGCGGGCTCCCGCCCCCCCAGACGAGAACCCCCGCCCGGGCGCCTTTTCCCGCCTCGCTGAGGTATCGTTTGACGTAGTGAAAGTTTCTTCAAAAAGCCTCTGGGGCACATTTAGTGCTAAAAAGCGCCCTGAGAATCTCCGTGCTTTGTATTCAGTAAAGACGGAGCGGTTGGCACTGAGTTATCGGGGTTCACATGAGAAGCGACGGAGGAAGGACAGCGTGGAGGCTGTGTGGTGAACCCATTGCGCTGACTGGACACTCCGGCCCTTAGCTCTCCGAGAAGGGACACTAGGTGCTAGAGGCCCGAGATCGTGACTGCGACGGGGCTCGGCGTCAGAAACGCCGCTTTCCTGCAGACGCCGGCGACGGGGCGCTTCCCGCTGGCCGTTTCTGCGTCAAAGAACCTTTGTTAAAACACGGACCCGTAGTAGGCTCAACCTTTGGAAATCGGGAGCGGCTGACAGAACTAGGGGCTTCTCCTTGGAACTAGCGGGGTCACTGACGTGTAGCTACTGCTGTTTGCCTCTCTCGTGCCCTAACAGCTCCCCGCACCGAACCCCAGAACCCCAGGCAGTGTCTACAGGTCTCACAGACGCTGTGGGTGGCCCTAAGAAGGGCCTTTGGGTTCAGAGTGGAGGCTGCGCGGCCTCTAGCCGCCGAAGCCGTAGAGCGTGCGGCCCTGGCGCTTGAGCGCGTACACCACGTCCATGGCCGTGACCGTCTTGCGCTTGGCGTGCTCCGTGTAGGTGACGGCGTCGCGGATCACGTTCTCCAGGAAGACCTTGAGCACCCCGCGCGTCTCCTCGTAGATGAGCCCCGAGATGCGCTTGACGCCGCCGCGCCGCGCCAGGCGGCGGATGGCGGGCTTGGTGATGCCCTGGATATTGTCGCGCAGCACCTTGCGGTGGCGCTTGGCGCCGCCCTTGCCCAAACCCTTCCCGCCCTTGCCGCGACCAGACATACTGACAGAAATCGAGAGCTAATGCCGCTGGCTGAGGTCGCTCCCTTTTATATAGCCCTACGTCGGACCAGTTTGGGAACCGCGCGCGCGCGTTCCCTGACTCCTCCCGGAAGGCCGCCGCGTTTTCGTAGCTGGAAGGGCGGTGCTTCCACACTCCCAGGGCTGCCAGGAAGCTTGACGGAAATTCCTCAGCCCACCTCTGCAGTATAGGGTTGTGCGCCCGGCAGCTAGAACTCTGCCCCTTGGCTCAGCTCTTTTCCAGTCACCTTTCAGCATCGATGTCTCTAGCAACTGGTGGCTGGGCAAGGACAGTCTGCTCTGGAGCTGTGATTGCAAGCATGAGCTTCTGCAAGTTTCTGTCCCACCCAATGTGATTTCTGTAGAAACCCAATTTGATCAGTCTGCGAAGTGACAAATTCAAGCATCGAAGCCTCAGGAGGGCTCCCTGGCCTTTCTCAGAGTTGGTTCTCACTTGCCATTCTTTGCCAGGTGACCGCCCCTCCTCTTGTTTACCTTCTCACGCCACAGTTTTTGTGGGAGTGTAACAGGTACAGGTTTCATGGACTCTGCCCTCACATCCCTGCGTGCTTCTTCTTGGTCCTGATGGGATTTGGAGTTCCAGCATCTGGAGTAGGGCGGAGTCCATGAAGCACTGCCTCCTGTTTCCTTCACCCTACTTAGAAGCGCTTTACGAAGTTGGAGCAAAATCAGCTTTGTCTGCCATTTGCTTGGCGAGTCGGCAAGCAAGCAAAAATACCCTTTCTTGGTCGAACTTGGGAATCTCACCCTTGAAATCCCGTGCCTTAAACTTACACATAAAGTGCATCACAGAAAGATTAGGGAGAAGCTTGATCCAGGGCGAAGAAATGTTTTCCCTGGGCTGTGTCCAGGATTGGCCATGGCAGGACCTCCCTAAGGCTGGGCTTTTCTTCGAGGATCAGGTTCTGTCGTTGGAAACTTCTTTCTCCTGACCCATCGCGCTTCCCAAGCAGCAGCAATGTTCACCTTTCATATTTCAATCGTATGATTGATTGCCCGCTAAAGAAATAACCATCCCAAGACTCAGTGTCCAAGTTCTTTAGAAACACCTCTCCACTTACTGCATGTGCAAAATGTTACACTCACCTTGTGTTGGCCTAGGCCTCACTACATGACTTATTTACCCTGGGTGACCCTGGGAGTTAATTGTGCCACCCCAATTTAAGCCTTGGTTGGCACTTGACATTGAAGGCAACTGCAAATCCAAGCAGACACAGGAAAAGCATTTTCACCTCCCCTTCACTGTCTAAACTCAGAGCTGTACCGGCAAGAACTTGTATAGAACTTTTTCACCAGTGAGACCTATCTGCTTAGTTAAGCAAACATTTATTCACTGAACATTTTCTCAGGTGTGAATTGCCTTCCTCTTGTGTGCCCCTAGACCTCCTTCTCCAGAGCTCAAGGTCCCCGTGCCCTCTCTGACGAGCTTCTTTTGATTCTCATGTCTTAGCAGAGCTCCCATATCTATGGGTAGAATTAAATTTGGGTTGTTTTTAACTATTAATTGTGACTTTTTTATTACAAGGGAAACTCAGTCAAGAACTATGTTATTACTAAATAGAGGAAAAATCAGTTTTATTTTATTGCTCTTGAACAGGGCCTCCCCAGATGTCAAGAGCAAGCCTTCCCATGAGGTGCTGCCTGATGTGTGACTCTCTCAAGGTGAGGTCCATCTAGGGCTGGCAGGCTCTGGAGCAAACTTTACCACTCCCTTTATTACTTAACAATGAAAGCTGGGGGTATTGCCTGAAACTAGTGTTGTTACTGATGGAGGATAAGAATAGAAAGGCTGGAGGGGGGACTCCAAGGTCAGGAACCTTTCACTCAGGAGGTGGGGTAGAAGGGATTAGCATAACGTTAACCAAGTTAGGGAAACCAAACCCTTAGGCCTCAAAGCCCTTAAGGGGAGGCACCACACCCAGACACCCTGCCAAACTGTTAAGGGGAGTGTGGAAAACTGTACCTGAAGGTAAAGATAAGGAGATTAAGGAACAAAAGTCCATTGAAGAGGCTGAGAGCCTCTCTAAAAAAAGAAGATGGTAAAACCCAGCACTTTCCCCACAGAGGAGCAGCATTCTTTCTGCCCAGCTAACTATGTAGCTGTCCTTCCCACCCCCTCTCCCTCCTCAGGGCAGCAGCCTCCTGCCTGCCCCTGACCTGCCCCTGCCTGGGCTTCTCTTCACTGCCCTCACTCAGCAGAAGTCGCTTTCCTCAAGGTCGCCCGCCTGTGGCCACACAGGCCTCAGAAGACCTGTCCCTCTCAGAGTAGCTTTTTCTGCCCACTCACTTCTATGTAAGTGTCCTCTTTTCTCTCCCTTTTAAAATAAATCTGTTCCTTAAATACATCTGATAAATATATCCTTAAATATATCGTGGAGACAATCACCGTGTGAAAGGGGATCTCTGGCTTTTATCAGTCTGAGTGAAGCTTGTTTGCTTTTTTTGCTGGGAGGCAGAGGGGAAGAGGATGATTTCCCTCCAGCCTTCACCATATGACTCCATTTTTTCTCTGACCTTAGCATCCGCATCTGTGCTGTCCTGCCATAAATACATATAGCACTCATTTGGGTATTTTCTCCTGTTAATCTGTCTGATGTGGGCTTGATGGCTTGACGGGCCTGAGAGGAAGCTGGTGGTGCTTCCTCTCTCCCCACTTGTCTCCAGTCTCGCTGGAGAACAGCCACATGGCTGCTGATGGCTTGGCAATGCAAACAAGTTCCGGCAAGCCCAGGCTTCCCGGTGTTGCAGTGCAGAGCTGTGCCACTGCTCATCCATCTCGTGAGTTTCGAGGGAAGCCGAGAATGGAACATTTAGGAGTATCTCAAGTGACACATCAGAGGTGGGGGCAGGGAGGATTAGTCCATCCCAAACCGGTTTTGAAAGTTTCCAGGAATCCTAGGTGGGGTCAGGAAAGATTACAAGCCAGAGGTTGGGGCAGAGAGGATTATCATGAAGGACCCGTCCTCTGACTCCAAGGTAATAGTTTCACAATAATTTCAGCAAGGAACGGAGAGGATTATCATGGAGGGCCCCCCTCTGACTCCAAGGTGATAGTTTCACAGTAATTTCATCAAAGAACCCTCCTTACTCTGATACAGCTACAAAGGGCTGGTCTCAGACAAGCGTGAGCAAGTCGTTATTCCTTTTGTTCCTGCTGGTTTGCAGGTCTGACTCCTTGCGTTCCAAGGAAAGGGAGCTCAAGAGCAGTTGTTGACCAAAGCAAGCTGGCGCCATGCCCACCCCTCTCCCTTGCAGACCCTTGCCTACCTCGCTCCTCTGTCGCTCTATAAATAACCCTGCCAAAGGGCAGGACCCTGTCTTTCAGACAGCAGTCTGCCGCTCTACTTATTCGTGGACACATTCAACCACTTTCTTTTCGTCAAACTGTTTCCTTTTGTTGGCTGAGGGAAACTGACATGGGTGATTGATAACAACCCCGGGAAAACTCAACTATCTTTTATAGGTGTCTGCCTGGGTCTAAACAAGTGTCTACTTTTCCTTAATAGGCCGGCAGTGCACTGATGGACTCTGGACTCTTTTTCAGAAGCGCCCAAGAACCCCACACACTGAGCCCCACCTTCCAAACCACCGCAGGGTTGATCAGATGACTCCCATTGTTTTTTCTATCCCATCAGTTACTGTAGGGTAATGAAGCACCAAAACATTAGCAGTTTAAAAGGCCAGTTTAAGAGATCATAAAGTAACAGGGTGGTCCCCAGGAAAAGGGGAAATTCCAGGTTCCTTGCCCCCGGGCCCTCCCCCCAAGAGGACCACCCAGTTACATTAATTCCTGAAGACTGGGGAACAGTGTTCTGGTTGGATGATTCTGGCCCAGGTTCACCCAGCAAGTGAAGAGACACGCTGTGGGCCAGAAAGGAGTCTTCTGGGGCTCACACAGCCGGAGACGTTTCACTCTCTAGGTTGCTGGGAGTTTCTGAACTGTTGGGAAAGTATCCTTTCCTCACCAGGGCTGCCTAAGTGGGCTCCCAGTGTGGCAGCAAGATTCACCCCTCCTCCCACACCCACCAAAGCAAGTGCCCAAGAGCAAGCAAGCAGGAAGCACAGCCCCTTCTGGAACCTTCTCTCCAGAGTAGTTCAACAGCTCTTGGGCTTTGCGCCATTTATGTCCTGCTGTTACTGACTCCAGCCCACAAAGAGGGGAAATGGGCACCTCTTTTTTTTTTGAAGGGAAGAGTATCACAGAATTTTTTGGTATTTCCTAAAACCATTTCTCTATGCCCAGGAGTAGGCTATGAGTAGAAAATGTCCTCTCCGATCCCCAACATCCCTGGGACCTGAAGTTCAGATCCCAGAAGACAAATCCCAGCCCTGCTGAGGGGTTGGAAGACCTGTCACCTAGTGTCTGATTCCCAGCGAAAGGAAAGCAGCCCTTTCTGCGCCAGCTGTTTCTTTTTTGGCTGATGCTCCTTTTCCTGCAGCCATAGATGGCTTACCCAGGTCACTCCCCTCTTTCCCTTCCTGGGTAGTAAGAGAGTACTAAACAGATACTGGCCCAGCTCTGTTCCCCTTTGTGGAAGAAGTTCCTAGCACTGGTCAGGGAGTAAACCTTGTCTAATAGCACTGGGAACTATCATCACATTCACATGCAAAAACGCGGGAAATACCTTCGACATCCTAGAGCTTTATATATCCATTCATTGTCAATGCCATAGCTGTGCACCATGGGCATCAAAATTGTGGTGAAAAAGGCATCTGGGTAAAATGTGGGACGGTGAGGTGGGCGGAGCTCAGGCTTCAAATCAACAAGACAATTCACTCAGAGTTTAGCAAGCCCCTTCCCCGGGTCTGGCCTTCCCTATTTAGGGGTGAAAACGTGAACAGAGCAAAGAACTCTGACCTAATGACATGCATATTCTGTGGAGCAAAATTTGATTTAAAAGTTAGGCTCAGATTTGGGAGAACACCATTTCTTGCTGGAGCGAGGATTTAATGTGTATGTGTGTGAGTGAGTGAGGCAAGGGATGAATGATGAGCCCGAGGAAGCCCTTGGGTGAGGTAGCAGTGTTACCATCCCCAAAGTGGTCTGAGGTCTCCGCCTCAGGAATTGCTAGCGTATGCCTCACCTCCGAACCCTGAGGCTGCTGGCAGGTGCCCTATCAGGCTCCTGGAGGCCGGTAAAGCAAAACGAGAATCAGTTTCCTAACTCTAAACACTTGGAATGGGTGTGATGGAAACTATAAGCATTTCAGATCTGCCTCCCACAGCGTTACCGGGGTGTTATTCACTAAACATGGAGAAACAACTCTTTCGGAAGGACACACTTGCTCTATCAGCCTTCTGGATCAAGAGCTACTACTATATAGTGAAATCACAGCTGCTTGTGGAGTTACTTTTAAAATGCGATCTGAGAGCCTTAGTCCCAGGCAAAACCCTGAAACTGCATTTAGCACACATGTGCTTTTCAATTCGTAGATGGGGGGGGGGAGGAAACTTACCAGACGAGGTGATGAGCACGCGAGCACCCTTTCGCTGGCAGTGAACCCGCGGGGCGCCCACGTTGCTCCTGCGCTTTGTGACGCTCGAGC
>NW_004567164.1:216334-217564 GCF_000260355.1 Condylura cristata
GCCACGGTGCCCGGCCGGTAGCGGTGCGGCTTCTTGACGCCGCCCGTGGCCGGCGCGCTCTTGCGGGCCGCCTTGGTGGCCAGCTGCTTGCGGGGCGCCTTGCCGCCGGTGGACTTGCGAGCCGTCTGCTTCGTGCGGGCCATGGCAGTTGCTGCGCTCGGACAACGGACTGGCGAGCCGGCGCGGGCACCGGCTTTTATAGTGCCGAGCCCACCCCGATTGGTCGCAACTGCGGCCGCAGAAACCTGATTGGCTGCAGCCCGGCCTTTTCCTCCTCCGAACGGCTGGGTTTCCCGGGTTGCTTTTCTTTGTAACTTATTTTTACAAGGAAGAATTGCCGTCTTCTATCCTGTGTGTGTTTTCGACCAAAACGTTAAGACGCCAGGTGAAAAAGGACTTTGCCTCGCAATTTGTGCAGATGTGCGTCTAGTATGTTCTTAAGGCATTTTCTCTTTCCAGCGTGATATTGGGCGGGTGAATTACAGCAGAGTAGTTCATCTCTGAAAAGTACTTCCGTTTCATGATTACATCAAGATGGCTTTTATGAGTGCATCAAGACATAAACTAAGAGATAAACTCTATTTTGAATAATGTTATGGCTGAAGCACCAGAGCTGTAGTTAAGGTGCTGTAGGCTCTGCGAAATTTCTCGTGTTTGACTAAATCCCATTTCGCTTATGACATCATTAACTAATCCTGAGGTAAGAGAACACTAACTGCAGCTTTAATGTAAATCGCGACCTTGATTAACACACCCGGAGTGATGATAGGTTTATATAGATCAGGGATGCTTGCTTGCAACAACTGTTCTTACGTCAACCTTAGACCACTGTACCCTTCAACTTATGCCAATGATCACCCAACACTAGAGTTGAGCAAATTTCCAAAGTTTTGTTCTTGAATTCTCGGGGACACCACATTGGTGGGAATGGGCGAGAAGCGCTTCCTCGCATGTCATACTATCCACTCAGTGCACTTGACCCGACCCGGCGGAGCTTACGCCGAGCACGCAGCCATGTGTGGACCGGATAACCCACTTCAAACCCAGCCACGAATTTGTGGTTCAGCGTGAGAAGTGAGTGCTCAGCTCTTCCGCAGAATTTGTGAGTGGCTCTGAAAAGAGCCTTTGCTGTTCGATTTCCCTCAGGAGTGACTTCACATCTTACTTGCCCTTGGCCTTGTGGTGGCTCTCGGTCTTCTTGGGCAGCAGCACGGCCTGGATGTTGGGCAG
>NW_004567164.1:219699-221215 GCF_000260355.1 Condylura cristata
TCCTGCACTAAATGCGTTAACATCCGCTGCCAGCCAGTCACGACCTCTCTCCGCAAATCTTGGTGGCAGAAATATCTTTTCTTTGAACAAGAAAATCGCAACGCCCCCTCCGGGTTTTTTAATCCCTTTTTCCTTTCTCTGTTGTCACTGCCCTTCAAGGTGCGGTTGTTTTTATCTAGGACTGCCACAGCCGACAGGCCGTCGTGACCCCGGGTCACCGTCCAAAGCGTGTCCTTGTCACTTCTCCATATAAGCTTTTCTTTCGCTATTCTGTGCGCCCCGGCTTTAAGATTGGGGGGTTGGCGACAGAGCCACCCTCCAGGAACCTGCTGGGTGCAGAAAAGGCTCCTGACTTCATTCAGCCCCTGAACACGGCGGCCTTCGGCCACCCCCCTCCAACTCCCCCCCGCCCTTAACCCTCCACCTCCTTTTATTCTTTGTTCACTGTCCGGGATAAGTCTCTTGGCGCTGGAGGTCGGAGGAATCACGGACAGCAGCGGGCTTGCAAAAACTGTCCTCTCCTGCCATCTTGTGGCAGCAACGCAGCAGCGCAGCTCCCAGAAACGCCTCCTTCCCCCTTCAGCTCCCACAAACTAGGGTAGGGGGTAAGGGCGGTACCGCGTCTGTCTAACCCCTCGATCTCACTCGCGCGCGACAGGAGGTCGCGTTGAGTTTTGTGATCTTGTCTGAGCTGTCCAAGCTTTTTTTTTTTTTCCAATAAACCCCCAAATATTCTGTACCCTCAAATGGCTAAAAAATCGTGTCATGCTTCGTCTAGTTTTGCTCAAATAAGTCTCTGCTTTTTTCTAACTCTACGCAAATGACAAGGTAATGATTTGCGAGGCAGCGTTGTGAAGCGACCCAGGGCTTGTGCTTGCGGTTGTCATGCGACTAAATAGCAGTTTTCCCAAAGTGGTACAGCAAGGGCAGAGCTGAGAAGCTTGGTCATGTTGCAGGTCTTCCCACCTTAAACGGAGCCCCCTCTTCCTACTGCCCCCCACCCCGCTTCTGACTTTTCTTGGCTCTTTGCTGATACTTTTTCTTTCCCTTCCCTTCCCTCCTTGAACAGTTTCTGCCTAACCAGACCCAAATAATCTATTTACATGCTTGCAGGCTCCAAGCGAGAACTCACTCCCGCTCATGCGGCCAGGGAGGCAGCCCCAGGCCGCTGCTCCCTGAGAGAAGGGTGGAGGTTCCTGTAAAGCAGCTTTGATGCAGCAGCATTTTAGGGCTCCCTGTGACCTCTTGCTGTCATGATGGATTCTGTATCGTTACCCTGGAGGGATTTTTAGCCTCGGGGTTTAATAAGTGGGGAAAACGTTTTATCTAACGTACATATTGGGGGCGTTCCTAGAGACGGACTGTGGGCGACCTAGTGGGGAAAATGCCGGTTCCGGCTTTCTAACAACTAGGTCAGACTCGGCCTGAGTTCATGGCCACTTCTTGGGGCTGCCTGAGACTCAACTATCCCTGCCTGATACACGCCACGACAAAACACCCCACCTTATGGCCTACG
>NW_004567164.1:221800-226363 GCF_000260355.1 Condylura cristata
TTACAAGCAAGCGGTGGGATTACATCAGTGTGTGCACACAGCAGAAAGATAGCGCTCATTGTACATTCATAGTGTTTTTCTTAAGAAGAGTTCAGGGCCTTTTTGTTCTATTTCTGAAATTGTAACATATATCTCATAAAGGGTATAGTTTTATACCCTTTTTCTCATAAGGGTGAAGTGAATAAACAAAATGTCCTTCTGTTGACCAGCCAGCTATTACTACTAAAGTAATCATTCTGTTAATATAATGAACATACGTCTTAACAGTACAAGATTTAGTGTTAAGGAACTAGGAGTCAGAAAAATGTCAAAATGCATGCACTGTCATTTCCCTGCCCCTAAAGAAAACTACTTCTTTTGATCTCCAAGAACCCCTATAAATCAGTTTCCATAACTGTCTTGTCAACCTAGTCTCTACATCTAAGTTAAGAATTAGAAAAAGATTTTTTCTACATGTGGTTACTGATTATTCAACTAATGTAATCTAGGAAACTTCTTATTTGAAAAGGAGTGAAATTTAAAGAAAAGGGTAGGAAAGCTTATTTGATTTATAATTCTATTATTTAAAAGGAGACTAAGGAAATTATGTTACTGAAAAGAAAACTATAGATCTTTTGCATGGGGACAGGGCAGGAAATAACTGCAGCCTTTTCCGGTTCCCAGAATTCTTGGTACTGTAAAGCCTACATCTGTATCAGTGTTCTCAAGCAGAGAAACACCAGTCACTTCACAACATTTTCACAACGCATTGTACTGCTCTGTTGCACAATACTATTGTCATCAAACAATTCCTTCAGCAGTTACAAAATAATTATTAACTCTATATTGCATGCATGTTTTGGACAATCGTTATGTCTCTTGGAGATGGCCAGAAACAAACGAAGAGGGTCCCGCAGAGACTAGCTTCATGCTCGTGCCCTGTCAGACAGCATGAGTAGCAGAGCTCTCGCCAGTCACTGGCTGCATGAATCGGTGTGATGACAACGGTATTGTACATCAAGCTTCTCCTCCAAACTGTCTTTTTCAAAAGGCCTTCATTTAGCTTAAGCTGCATCTCAAGAGACAGCTGTGATGTCCCCTAAGCCATGTTCAAGCTTTCACTGGGGCGAACAGAGTGCAAAACTGCCTGAAGGGGGAGGCCAGGCCTCTGCACCAAGAGGCGTTTGAGGCTGTTTTTCGTGAAGTGCATCAAGTTGGCTGCTGTCTTTCATGACTCCAGCTTCAGCAGCATATGTCACTGTCCCCTTAACACTGTTGAGAATGACCACCGCGCAAGGCTAGGATATTCTCACACATGTACACACTCTCACACAAGGACATGTGTCAGCTAACGTGTAGAAACTAAGGGTCCCCACGGGACCTACCAGGAACATAAGAACCCAAAGACTGCACACGAGACGAGCCCCTTCAGCTGACGGTTGCCTCTAGGGGTGCAGATTAAGGGACAGTGAGTTTTATGAGAGGGTGCACATCTTGATATGGAATATTATAATTTTTCAGTATTGACAACAAATTCAAAATGTTTAACATGGGGCAGACTAACCAGAAAATGTCCACATGCCTCATCAGGGCCTTAATCACAAAGCTGGAGGTGTCCGGGCAGGAACAGAGATGGCTGTGCCCCGGCCAGCTGTCCAGTCACGCTCCTGTCACCAAAGCCCAACGGCCTGGATCCCCCCAGCTTCCAAGATGCCCTGACGGAGAGAACAAGGCGAGCCAGGCCCACCACACAGCAGGCGCCGAGAACTGCAGCTAGTTTAATAAATTGGACAAATAGGGAACTGAAAGAAAAATGTCAGGTTCTTCACACTCACTACCAGCAGTGACATAAAAATGTTGAAAGGTGTTTGGATGGTTTATTGTGGATGGCAAAGGTATCTGGGAAAATAAGTGCATTCTTTTCTAGGTGTGCTCCATTTGCCTTATGGTGATAAAGTTCTCTCTACCTTCTGCTCTACAGTCTGGTCTCTGAAATTTCCTCCCCCTTATCCCACTTTTTAAAAAAGTGATCATAGTATTTTCAGGACATGGGACTAACACACACATCACACACATCACACACACACATACCCCCCTTTCTGGAGTTTCCTAGGCTGGTGGAGCCAACACATCACTATCAGACCGATTAGGGGAGAAAAAGTCCACTTTTGATTGCATACATGTGGGCAACGTACATGGCCGGAAATTCTGAGGTAAATGGGACGAACCAGAGACTTCTATCCTGTGCTAAGGAAGGGATGGGCCTGGGCCTGAGGGGGAGGCGCCCCTGAGGAGGGGGTGACATTATTTGAGGAAATCTTGCCCACAGATTGGGGCCTTGACTGACCTCAGCTCCACATACCAAAGTGACTTATCTTGACAAAAGCCTGCTCTGGACCTCTTGGGAAATACCCACTGGGGAGACCAATCTTACAATATCCAAGATCTAAAAAAATCTCTTTCTTAAATAGATTCCAGAAGAAAAATAGTAACATTCCGTGTGTCTCGGTAACACCACATGCCTATGGTGATCTGTGAGACTAGGAAGTTTATTACGAAAAACGGTGCTTTAAAATTCATCTCCGGGGCCCTCCCTGGTGGTGCAGCAGATTAAAGCACAGCACTAAGAAGCTAATGTCACTTCAGCATGAGTTCGATCCCTGTCCCAGAGGTGGCCGCATGGCGTGGCAGACCTCTCCTGACCTACCCGCTGCTCCCCTCAGCAGTGTACTACATCAGTCGGCCTGTTCTGCTCCTCACTCTGTCTCTGGTGAACCCTCTCACGGGCCCTGCACCTCTGGCCTGTACCCCATTTCTGTATGAATAAATAAAATAAATCTTTAAAAAAAAAACAAAACTCATCTCAGAGGAAAATGGCATTTCCTGGGGCAAAATGGGGAACTAAATCTCATCTTGCACCTGAACTGAACACTGAGGCTTTTCACTGTAATGGCAATTTCATATGGTGAAAAAAAAAAAAAAAAAGCTCAATGCTGCCCACGGAAGGGTCTTAATGACAGAATCTAAAGTCTCTATTGCCAAGTGATAAAGACATAGTCTGATCCTACAGCCTTACCATAGAGATGGCCTGGGCCTCCATTCATTCTGGAACATAATAATGATCAAACACCATCGTCCCGGGTCTGCTCCGTACATCTGTGTAGTATCAGGTGTTGTGTGTGTGGTCAGAGATGACACAGAAATAGAATTAACCTCAACAGTGTTGTACAGGGAAGTTTTTTTTATGTGGGTCATCACAGATGCTTCTAAAAGGAAACAATTTATTTATTTAAATAGCAACCTTAAAATGTTCCTAGACTTTTTGCCAATAAGAATTATTCATTTAAAAAATGGTGAGAAATGCCCATCAAATCCATGATATACATTGAAAAAAGGATGCAAGGATTGAGGATGGAAGAACAATTCAATTTTATGTTCTTTTTGCCCTTTCCATAGAAGAGCTTTGTAGTGAATATGCTTTACCAGTAAGTAATATGCCAATTCTATGTGATCATTTTTGTACTCTTCTGTAACTAAAAAATAAAAGGAGAAGGCAAAAATAATGTTAAATATTAGTGTTTGGTGTATTAGAAATTGCATTTTTAAGACATATTTACAAAATCACCAGTACGTTAGATGGTGACACGTGCCAGGCCATGTTCTAGCTAACACAGCAACCACAGTGGAAAACAGACAAAAATCTCTCTTCCTAAGCATTTACATCCCTTAGAGGAGAAAGTATTAAATAAACACATGAAATATACTACATACCATCTAGAAAAAAGTGCTAAGATGGAAAAAGCAGAAGAGGGAGGGGAATAGATTGTTGAGAAAGTTGCCATTTTAATTTTCCAAGCTCCCTTAAACAGAATTGCTAAGACAAATATGCTGTACGTTGTCCTTTTGAACTGTGATTTTTACATTTTTGCAACATGTTACTTGAGGCGGAGGCCTGTTAACTGACATACAATGTGCACTTTACGAAGCAGTTTGTGTAACAAGACCCTTTCTGATTCGTGAACTAACACTGTCTCAAGATTTTCTTGACACGAGACTATTTTACCAGGAAATGGAAAAAACAGCCACTAGCAGAGGATGGTTTCGATCCATCGACCTCTGGGTTATGGGCCCAGCACGCTTCCGCTGCGCCACTCTGCTAACGCCAGCCTCGCAGTTAAAAAAACACTCCTTTCTATGTACTCCTGTAAAAGCTGCTGTACTAAGCGAAAATACAAATTTTTATTTTCAGAGATTATTCACTGGCTCTAGTCACACATCAAACAGGAGACTTAACCCAGGGGCTTTTACCGCAAATTCTCGAACACCAACTGTTTCTCGGAAGCGCCCGCTGCCGGCTTGCCCGGCACACCCAGCAGGGAAGCTCCGCGTCTTGGAGTCGCGCAGCCGTTGAGTCGGCAGAAAGGCGAATGCAGGTGAAATTCACCCGACTTCTAAAATGAACATTTCAGGATTTTTAAAAGGGGGAAAAAAAAAAAGCAAAAAGCTTGTCAGTGCATTGGCCGGGAATCGAACCCGGGCCTCCCGCGTGGCAGGCGAGAATTCTACCACTGAACCACCAATGCC